>NW_027523413.1:0-48821 GCF_052094955.1 Ictidomys tridecemlineatus
GAACTTGAAACTGCTTTATTGTGTCAAGTTTCAAAGAGCTAGCACGAACCGTGTTTGATTTAGAGTTCCAAATACATGTATCCCTATAGGAGAAAACAGAGTGAAACCTCAAAATGAAACCGGTTACTGCCAACGAACGGTTTAACCTAGAAAAACGAAATTTGGCGAGCCAAGTAGGATTGGTGTACTGATCATTACCTGAAAGTTTCATCAAGATTGGGTGAAAAAGTGTGTGCTGAGATTTCAGGCAACTCGTAGTTTTTTGGAAGCTTGGCAGGCCCTTTCCATGAAAGTGATTCTCGCCAGTCTCTGCTTAGGGCTACATCAACAGCAAACAAACCATAGAGATAGAACTTGAAACTGCTTTACTGTGTCAAGTTTCAAAGAGCTAGCACAAACCGTGTTTGATGTAGAGTTCCAAGTACATGTATCCCTATAGGAGAAAACAGAGTGAAACCTCAAAATGAAACCGGTTACTGCCAACAAACATTTTAACCTAGAAGAACGAAATTTGGCGAGCCAAGTGGGATTGGTGTACTGATCATTACCTGAAAGTTTCATCAAGATTGGGTGAAAAAGTGTGTGCTGAGATTTCAGGCAACTCATAGTTTTTTGGAAGCTTGGCAGGCCCTTTCCATGAAAGTGATTCTCGCCAGTCTCTGCTTAGGGCTACATCAACAGCAATCAAACCATAGAGATAGAACCTGAAACTGCTTTATTGTGTCAAGTTTCAAAGAGCTAGCACAAACCGTGTTTGATTTAGAGTTCCAAATACATGTAACCCTATAGGAGAAAACAGAGTGAAACTCAAAATGAAACCGGTTACTGCCAACGAAAGGTTTAACCTAGAAGAACGAAATTTGGCGAGCCAAGTGGGATTGGTGTACTGATCATTACCTGAAAGTTTCATCAAGATTGGGTGAAAAAGTGTGTGCTGAGATTTCAGGCAACTCGTAGTTTTTTGGAAGCTTGGCAGGCCCTTTCCATGAAAGTGATTCTCGCCAGTCTCTGCTTAGGGCTACATCAACAGCAAACAAACCATAGAGATAGAACTTGAAACTGTTTATTGTGTCAAGTTTCAAAGAGCTAGCACAAACCGTGTTTGATTTAGAGTTCCAAATACATGTATCCCTATAGGAGAAAACAGAGTGAAACCTCAAAGTGAAACCGTTACTACCAACGAGCGGTTTAACCTAGAAGAACGAAATTTGGCGAGCCAAGTGGGATTGGTGTACTTATCATTACCTGAAAGTTTCATCAAGATTGGGTGAAAAAGTGTGTGCTGAGATTTCAGGCAACTCGTAGTTTTTTGGAAGCTTGGCAGGCCCTTTCCATGAAAGTGATTCTCGCCAGTCTCTGCTTAGGGCTACATCAACAGCAAACAAACCATAGAGATAGAACTTGAAACTGCTTTATTGTGTCAAGTTTCGAAGAGCTTGCACAAACCGTGTTTGATTTAGAGTTCCAAATACATGTATCCCTATAGGAGAAAACAGAGTGAAACCTCAAAATGAAACCGGTTACTGCCAAGGAACGGTTTAACCTAGAAGAACGAAATTTGGCGAGTCAAGTGGGATTGGTGTACTGATCATTACCTGAAAGTTTCATCAAGATTGGGTGAAAAAGTGTTTGCTGAGATTTCAAGCAACTCGTAGTTTTTTGGCAGCTTGGCAGGCCCTTTCCATGAAAGTGATTGTCGCCAGTCTCTGCTTAGGGCTACATCAACAGCAAACAAACCATAGAGATAGAACTTGAAACTGCTTTATTGTATCAAGTTTCAAAGAGCTAGCACAAACCGCGTTTGATTTACAGTTCCAAATACATGTATCCCTATAGGAGAAAACAGAGTGAAACCTCAAAATGAAACCGGTTACTGCCAACGAACGGTTTAACCTAGAAGAACGAAATTGGGCGAGCCAAGTGGGATTGGTGTACTGATCATTACCTGAAAGTTTCATCAAGATTGGGTGAAAAAGTGTGTGCTGAGATTTCAGGCACCTCGTAGTTTTTTGGAAGCTTGGCAGGCCCTTTTCATGAAAGTGATTCTCGCCAGTCTCTGCTTAGGGCTACTTCAACAGCAAACAAATCATAGAGATAGAACTTGAAACTGCTTTATTGTGTCAAGTTTCAAAGAGCTAGCACAAACCGTGTTTGATTTAGAGTTCCAAATACATGTATCCCTTTAGGAGAAAACAGAGTGAAACCTCAAAATGAAACCGGTTACTGCCAACGAACGGTTTAACCTAGAAGAACGAAATTTGGCCAGCCAAGTGGGATTGGTGTACTGATCATTACCTGAATGTTTCATCAAGATTGGTTGAAAAAGTGTTTGCTGAGATTTCAGGCAACTCGTAGTTTTTTGGCAGCTTGGCAGGCCCTTTCCATGAAAGTGATTCTCGCCAGTCTCTGCTTAGGGCTACTTCAACAGCAAACAAACCATAGAGATAGAACTTGAAACTGCTTTACTGTGTCAAGTTTCAAAGAGCTAGCACAAACCGTGTTTGATTTAGAGTTCCAAATACATGTATCCCTATAGGAGAAAACAGAGTGAAACCTCAAAATGAAACCGGTTACTGCCAACGAACGTTTTAACCTAGAAGAACGAAATTTGGCGAGCCAAGTAAGACTGGTGTACTGATCATTACCTGAAAGTTTCATCAAGATTGGGTGAAAAAGTGTGTGCTGAGATTTCAGGCACCTCGTAGTTTTTTGGAAGCTTGGCAGGCCCTTTTCATGAAAGTGATTCTCGCCAGTCTCTGCTTAGGGCTACTTCAACAGCAAACAAATCATAGAGATAGAACTTGAAACTGCTTTATTGTGTCAAGTTTCAAAGAGCTAGCACAAACCGTGTTTGATTTAGAGTTCCAAATACATGTATCCCTTTAGGAGAAAACAGAGTGAAACCTCAAAATGAAACCGGTTACTGCCAACGAACGGTTTAACCTAGAAGAACGAAATTTGGCCTGCCAAGTGGGATTGGTGTACTGATCATTACCTGAAAGTTTCATCAAGATTGGTTGAAAAAGTGTTTGCTGAGATTTCAGGCAACTCGTAGTTTTTTGGCAGCTTGGCAGGCCCTTTCCATGAAAGTGATTCTCGCCAGTCTCTGCGTAGGGCTACTTCAACAGCAAACAAACCATAGAGATAGAACTTGAAACTGCTTTACTGTGTCAAGTTTCAAAGAGCTAGCACAAACCGTGTTTGATTTAGAGTTCCAAATACATGTATCCCTATAGGAGAAAACAGAGTGAAACCTCAAAATGAAACCGGTTACTGCCAACGAACGTTTTAACCTAGAAGAACGAAATTTGGCGAGCCAAGTAAGACTGGTGTACTGATCATTACCTGAAAGTTTCATCAAGATTGGGTGAAAAAGTGTGTGCTGAGATTTCAGGCAACTCGTAGTATTTTGGAAGCTTGGCAGGCCCTTTCCATGAAAGTGATTCTCGCCAGTCTCTGCTTAGGGCTACATCAACAGCAAACAAACCATAGAGATAGAACTTGAAACTGCTTTATTGTGTCAAGTTTCAAAGAGCTAGCACAAACCGTGTTTGATTTAGAGTTCCAAATACATGTATCCCTATAGGAGAAAACAGAGTGAAACCTCAAAATGAAACCGGTTACTGCCAATGAACGGTTTAACCTAGAAGAACGAAATTTGGCGAGCCAAGTGGGATTGGTGTACTGATCATTACCTGAATGTTTCATCAAGATTGGGTGAAAAAGTGTGTGCTGAGATTTCAGGCAACTCGTAGTTTTTTGGAAGCTTGGCAGGCCCTTTCCATGAAAGGGATTCTCGCGAGTCTCTGCTTAGGGCTATATCAACAGCAAACAAACCATAGAGATAGAACTTGAAACTGCTTTATTGTGTCAAGTTTCAAAGAGGTAGCACAAACTGTGTTTGATTTAGAGTTCCAAATACATGTATCCCTATAGGAGAAAACAGAGTGAAACCTCAAAATGAAACCGGTTACTGCCAACGAACGTTTTAACCTAGAGTAACAAAATTTGGCGAGCCAAGTGGGATTGGTGTACTGATCATTACCTGAAAGTTTCATCAAGATTGGGTGAAAAAGTGTTTGCTGAGATTTCAGGCAACTCGTAGTTTTTTGGCAGCTTGGCAGGCCCTTTCCATGAATGTGATTCTCGCCAGTCTCTGCTTAGGGCTACATCAACAGCAAAGAAATCATAGAGATAGAACTAGAAACTGCTTTATTGTGTCAAGTTTCAAAGAGCTAGCACAAACCGTGTTTGATTTAGAGTTCCAAATACATGTATCCCTACAGGAGAAAACAGAGTGAAACCTCAAAATGAAACCGGTTACTGCCAACGAACGGTTTAACCTAGAAGAACGAAATTTGGCGAGCCAAGTGGGATTGGTGTAGTGATAATTACCTGAAAGTTTCATCAAGATTGGGTGAAAAAGTGTGTGCTGAGATTTCAGGCAACTCGTAGTTTTTTGGAAGCTTGGCAGGCCCTTTCCATGAAAGTGATTCTCGCCAGTCTCTGCTTAGGGCTACATCAACAGCAAACAAACAATGGAGATAGAACTTCAAACTGCTTTATTGTGTCAAGTTTCGAAGAGCTAGCACAAACCGTGTTTGATTTAGAGTTCCAAATACATGTATCCCTATAGGAGAAAACAGAGTGAAACCTCAAAATGAAACCGGTTACTGCCAACGAACGGTTTAACCTAGAAGAACGAAATTTGGCGAGTCAAGTGGGATTGGTGTACTGATCATTACCTGAAAGTTTCATCAAGATTGGGTGAAAAAGGCTGTGCTGAGATTTCAGGCAACTCGTAGTTTTTTGGAAGCTTGGCAGGCCCTTTCCATGAAAGTGATTCTCGCCAGTCTCTGCTTAGGGCTACATCAACAGCAAGCAAACCATAGAGATAAAACTTGAAACTTCATTATTGTGTCAGGTTTCAAAGAACTAGCACAAACCGTGTTTGATTTAGAGATCCAAATACATGTATTTCTATAGGAGAAAACAGAGTAAAACCTCAAAATGAAACCGGTTACTGCCAACGAACGGTTTAACCTAGAAAAACGAAATTTGGCGAGCCAAGTGGGAATGGTGTACTGATCATTACCTGAAAGTTTCATCAAGATTGGGTGAAAAAGTGTGTGCTGAGATTTCAGGCAACTCATAGTTTTTTGGAAGCTTGGCAGGCCCTTTCCATGAAAGTCACTCTCGCCAGTCTCTGCTTAGGGCTACATCAACAGCAAACAAACCATAGAGATAGAAGTTGAAACTGCTTTATTGTGTCAAGTTTCAAAGAGCTAGCACAAACCGTGTTTGATTTAGAGTTCCAAATACATGTATCCCTATAGGAGAAAACAGAGTGAAACCTCAAAATGAAACCGGTTACTGCCAAGGAACGGTTTAACCTAGAAGAACGAAATTTGGCGAGCCAAGTGGGATTGGTGTACTGATCATTACCTGAAAGTTTCAAGATTGGGTGAAAAAGTGTGTGCTGAGATTTCAGGCAACTCGTAGTTTTTTGGAAGCTTGGCAGGCCCTTTCCATGAAAGTGATTCTCGCCAGTCTCTGCTTAGGGCTACATCAACAGCAAACAAACCATATAGATAGAACTTGAAACTGCTTTATTGTGTCAAGTTTCAAATAGGTAGCACAAACCGTGTTTGATTTAGAGTTCCAAATACATGTATCCCTATAGGAGAAAACAGAGTGAAACCTCAAAATGAAACCGGTTACTGCCAACGAAGGTTTTAACCTAGAAGAACGAAATTGGGCGAGCCAAGTGGGATTGGTGTACTGATCATTACCTGAAAGTTTCATCAAGATTGGGTGTAAAAGTGTGTGCTGAGATTTCAGGCACCTCGTAGTTTTTTGGAAGCTTCGCAGGCCCTTTCCATGAAAGTGATTCTCGCCAGTCTCTGCTTAGGGCTACTTCAACAGTAAACAAATCATAGAGATAGAACTTGAAAGTGCTTTATTGTGTCAAGTTTCAAAGAGGTAGCACAAACCGTGTTTGATTTAGAGTTCCAAATACATGTATCCCTTTAGGAGAAAACAGAGTGAAACCTCAAAATGAAACCGGTTACTGCCAACGAACGGTTTAACCTAGAAGAACGAAATTTGGCGAGCCAAGTGGGATTGGTGTACTGATCATTACCTGAAAGTTTCATCAAGATTGGGTGAAAAAGTGTTTGCTGAGATTTCAGGCAACTCGTAGTCTTTTGGCAGCTTGGCAGGCCCTTTCCATGAAAGTGATTCTCGCCAGTCTCTGCTTAGGGCTACTTCAACAGCAAACAAACCATAGAGATAGAACTTGAAACTGCTTTATTGTGTCAAGTTTCAAAGAGCTAGCACAAACCGTGTTTGATTTAGAGTTCCAAATACATGTATCCCTATAGGAGAAAACAGAGTGAAACCTCAAAATGAAACCGGTTACTGCTAACGAACGTTTTAACCTAGAAGAACGAAATTTGGCGAGCCAAGTAAGACTGGTGTACTGATCATTACCTGAAAGTTTCATCAAGATTGGGTGAAAAAGTGTGTGCTGAGATTTCAGGCAACTCGTAGTATTTTGGAAGCTTGGCAGGCCCTTTCCATGAAAGTGATTCTAGCCAGTCTCTGCTTAGGGCTACATCAACAGCAAACAAACCATAGAGATAGAACTTGAAACTGCTTTATTGTGTCAAGTTTCAAAGAGCTAGCACAAACCGTGTTTGATTTAGAGTTCCAAATACATGTATCCCTATAGGAGAAAACAGAGTGAAACCTCAAAATGAAACCGGTTACTGCCAACGAACGGTTTAACCTAGAAGAACGAAATTTGGCGAGCCAAGTGGGATTGGTGTACTGATCATTACCTGAATGTTTCATCAAGATTGGGTGAAAAAGTGTGTGCTGAGATTTCAGGCAACTCGTAGTTTTTTGGAAGCTTGGCAGGCCCTTTCCATGAAAGTCATTCTCGCCAGTCTCTGCTTAGGGCTATATCAACAGCAAACAAACCATAGAGATAGAATTTGAAACTGCTTTATTGTGTCAAGTTTCAAAGAGGTAGCACAAACCGTGTTTGATTTAGAGTTCCAAACACATGTATCCCTATAGGAGAAAACAGAGTGAAACCTCAAAATGAAACCGGTTACTGCCAACGAACGTTTTAACCTAGAGTAACAAAATTTGGCGAGCCAAGTGGGATTGGTGTACTGATCATTACCTGAAAGTTTCATCAAGATTGGGTGAAAAAGTGTTTGCTGAGATTTCAGGCAACTCGTAGTTTTTTGGCAGCTTGGCAGGCCCTTTCCATGAATGTGATTCTCGCCAGTCTCTGCTTAGGGCTACATCAACAGCAAACAAACCATAGAGATAGAACTTGAAACTGCTTTATTGTGTCAAGTTTCAAAGAGCTAGCACAAACCGTGTTTGATTATGAGTTCCAAATACATGTATCCCTATAGGAGAAAACAGAGTGAAACCTCAAAATGAAACCGGTTACTGCCAACGAACGGTTTAACCTAGAAGAACGAAATTTGGCGAGCCAAGTGGGATTGGTGTACTGATCATTACCTGAAAGTTTCATCAAGATTGGGTGAAAAAGTGTGTGCTGAGATTTCAGGAAACTCGTAGTTTTTTGGAAGCTTGGCAGGCCCTTTCCATGAAAGTGATTCTCGCCAGTCTCTGCTTAGGGCTACATCAACAGCAAACAAACCATAGAGATAGAACTTGAAACTGCTTTATTGTGTCAAGTTTCAAAGAGCTAGCACAAACCGTGTTTGATTTAGAGTTCCAAATACATGTATCCCTATAGGAGAAAACAGAGTGAAACCTCAAAATGAAAACGGTTACTGCCATCGAACGGTTTAACCTAGAAGAACGAAATTTGGCAAGCCAAGTGGGATTGGTGTACTGATCATTACCTGAAAGTTTCATCAAGATTGGGTGAAAAAGTGTTTGCTGAGATTTCAGGCAACTCGTAGTTTTTTGGAAGCTTGGCGGGCCCTTTCCATGAAAGTGATTCTCTCCAGTCTCTGCTTAGGGCTACATCAACAGCAAACAAACCATAGAGATAGAACTTGAAACTGCTTTATTGTGTCAAGTTTCGAAGAGCTAGCACAAAACGTGTTTGATTTAGAGTTCCAAATACATGTATCCCTATAGGAGAAAACAGAGAGAAACCTCAAAATGAAACCGGTTACTGAAAACGAACGGTTTAACCTAGAAGAACGAAATTTGGCGAGCCAAGTGGGATTGGTGTACTGATCATTACCTGAAAGTTTCATCAAGATTGGGTGAAAAAGGGTGTGCTGAGATTTCAGGCAACTCGTAGTTTTTTGGAAGCTTGGCATTCCCTTTCCATGAAAGTGATTCTCGCCAGTCTCTGCTTAGGGCTACATCAACAGCAAACAAACCATAGAGATAGAACTTGAAACTGCTTTATTGTGTCAAGTTTCAAAGAGCTAGCACAAACCGTGTTTGATTTAGAGTTCCAAATACATGTATCCCTATAGGAGAAAACAGAGTGAAACCTCAAAATGAAACCGGTTACTGCCAACGAACGGTTTAACCTAGAAGAACGAAATTTGGCGAGCCAAGTGGGATTGGTGTACTGATCATTACCTGAAAGTTTCATCAAGATTGGGTGAAAAAGTGTTTGCTGAGATTTCAGGCAACTCGTAGTTTTTTGGAAGCTTGGCAGGCCCTTTCCATGAAAGTGATTCTCGCCAGTCTCTGCTTAGGGCTACATCAACAGCAAACAAAACATAGAGATAGAACTTGAAACTGCTTTATTGTGTCAAGTTTCAAAGAGCTAGCACAAACCGTGTTTGATTTAGAGTTCCAAATACATGTATCCCTATTGGAGAAAACAGAGTGAAACCTCAAAATGAAACCGGTTACTGCCAACGAACGGTTTAACCTAGAAGAACGAAATTTGGCGAGCCAAGTGGGATTGGTGTACTGATCATTACCTGAAAGTTTCATCAAGATTGGGTGAAAAAGTGTGTGCTGAGATTTCAGGCAACTCGTAGTTTTTTGGAAGCTTGGCAGGCCCCTTCCATGAAAGTGATTCTCGCCAGTCTCTGCTTAGGGATACATCAACAGCAAACAAACCATAGAGATAGAACTTGAAACTGCTTTATTGTGTCAAGTTTCAAAGAGCTAGCACAAACCGTGTTTGATTTAGAGTTCCAAATACATGTATCCCTATAGGAGAAAACAGAGTGAAAGCTCAAAATGAAAACGGTTACTGCCAACGAACGGTTTAACCTAGAAGAACGAAATTTGGTGAGCCAAGTGGGATTGGTGTACTGATCATTACCTGAAAGTTTCATCAAGATTGGGTGAAAAAGTGTGTGCTGAGATTTCAGGCAACTCGTAGTTTTTTGGAAGCTTGGCAGGCCCTTTCCATGAAAGTGATTCTCTCCAGTCTCTGCTTAGGGCTACATCAACAGCAAACAAACCATAGAGATAGAACTTGAAACTGCTTTATTGTGTCAAGTTTCAAAGAGCTAGCACAAACCGTGTTTGATTTAGAGTTCCAAATACATGTATCCCTATAGGAGAAAACAGAGTGAAACCTCAAAATGAAACCGGTTACTGCCAACAAACATTTTAACCTAGAAGAACGAAATTTGGCGAGCCAAGTGGGATTGGTGAACTTATCATTACCTGAAAGTTTCATCAAGATTGGGTGAAAAAGTGTGTGTGAGATTTCAGGCAACTGGTAGTTTTTTGGAAGCTTGGCAGGCCCTTTCCATGAAAGTGATTCTCGCCAGTCTCTGCATAGGGCTACATCAACAGCAAACAAACCATAGAGATAGAACTTGAAACTGCTTTATTGTGTCAAGTTTCAAAGAGCTAGAACAAACCGTGTTTGATTTAGAGTTCCAAATACATGTATCCCTATAGGAGAAAACAGAGTGAAACCTCAAAATGAAACCGGTTACTGCCAACGAACGGTTTAACCTAGAAGAACGAAATTTGGTGAGCCAAGTGGGATTGGTGTACTGATCATTACCTGAAAGTTACATCAAGATTGGGTGAAAAAGTGTGTGCTGAGATTTCAGGCAACTCGTAGTTTTTTGGAAGCTTGGCAGGCCCTTTCCATGAAAGTGATTCTCGCCAGTCTCTGCTTAGGGCTACATCAACAGCAAACAAGTAATAGAGATAGAACTTGAAACTGCTTTATTGTGTCAAGTTTCAAAGAGCTAGCACAAACCGTGTTTGATTTAGAGTTCCAAATACATGTATCCCTATAGGAGAAAACAGAGTGAAACCTCAAAATGAAACCGGTTACTGCCAACGAACGGTTTAACCTAGAAGAACGAAATTTGGCGAGCCAAGTGGGATTGGTGTACTGATCATTACCTGAAAGTTTCATCAAGATTGGGTGAAAAAGTGTTTGCTGAGATTTCAGGCAACTCGTAGTTTTTTGGAAGCTTGGCAGGCCCTTTCCATGAAAGTGATTCTCGCCAGTCTCTGCTTAGGGCTACATCAACAGCAAACAAAACATAGAGATAGAACTTGAAACTGCTTTATTGTGTCAAGTTTCAAAGAGCTAGCACAAACCGTGTTTGATTTAGAGTTCCAAATACATGTATCCCTATTGGAGAAAACAGAGTGAAACCTCAAAATGAAACCGGTTACTGCCAACGAACGGTTTAACCTAGAAGAACGAAATTTGGCGAGCCAAGTGGGATTGGTGTACTGATCATTACCTGAAAGTTTCATCAAGATTGGGTGAAAAAGTGTGTGCTGAGATTTCAGGCAACTCGTAGTTTTTTGGAAGCTTGGCAGGCCCCTTCCATGAAAGTGATTCTCGCCAGTCTCTGCTTAGGGATACATCAACAGCAAACAAACCATAGAGATAGAACTTGAAACTGCTTTATTGTGTCAAGTTTCAAAGAGCTAGCACAAACCGTGTTTGATTTAGAGTTCCAAATACATGTATCCCTATAGGAGAAAACAGAGTGAAACCTCAAAATGAAACCGGTTACTGCCAACGAACGGTTGAACCTAGAAGAACGAAATTTGGTGAGCCAAGTGGGATTGGTGTACTGATCATTACCTGAAAGTTTCATCAAGATTGGGTGAAAAAGTGTGTGCTGAGATTTCAGGCAACTCGTAGTTTTTTGGAAGCTTGGCAGGCCCTTTCCATGAAAGTGATTCTCTCCAGTCTCTGCTTAGGGCTACATCAACAGCAAACAAACCATAGAGATAGAACTTGAAACTGCTTTATTGTGTCAAGTTTCAAAGAGCTAGCACAAACCGTGTTTGATTTAGAGTTCCAAATACATGTATCCCTATAGGAGAAAACAGAGTGAAACCTCAAAATGAAACCGGTTACTGCCAACAAACATTTTAACCTAGAAGAACGAAATTTGGCGAGCCAAGTGGGATTGGTGAACTTATCATTACCTGAAAGTTTCATCAAGATTGGGTGAAAAAGTGTGTGTGAGATTTCAGGCAACTGGTAGTTTTTTGGAAGCTTGGCAGGCCCTTTCCATGAAAGTGATTCTCGCCAGTCTCTGCATAGGGCTACATCAACAGCAAACAAACCATAGAGATAGAACTTGAAACTGCTTTATTGTGTCAAGTTTCAAAGAGCTAGAACAAACCGTGTTTGATTTAGAGTTCCAAATACATGTATCCCTATAGGAGAAAACAGAGTGAAACCTCAAAATGAAACCGGTTACTGCCAACGAACGGTTTAACCTAGAAGAACGAAATTTGGTGAGCCAAGTGGGATTGGTGTACTGATCATTACCTGAAAGTTACATCAAGATTGGGTGAAAAAGTGTGTGCTGAGATTTCAGGCAACTCGTAGTTTTTTGGAAGCTTGGCAGGCCCTTTCCATGAAAGTGATTCTCGCCAGTCTCTGCTTAGGGCTACATCAACAGCAAACAAGTAATAGAGATAGAACTTGAAACTGCTTTATTGTGTCAAGTTTCAAAGAGCTAGCACAAACCGTGTTTGATTTAGAGTTCCAAATACATGTATCCCTATAGGAGAAAACAGAGTGAAACCTCAAAATGAAACCGGTTACTGCCAACAAACATTTTAACCTAGAAGAACGAAATTTGGCGAGCCAAGTGGGATTGGTGTACTGATCATTACCTGAAAGTTTCATCAAGATTGGGTGAAAAAGTGTGTGTGAGATTTCAGGCAACTGGTAGTTTTTTGGAAGCTTGGCAGTCCCTTTCCATGAAAGTGATTCTCGCCAGTCTCTGCATAGGGCTACATCAACAGCAAACAAACCATAGAGATAGAACTTGAAACTGCTTTATTGTGTCAAGATTCAAAGAGCTAGAACAAACCGTGTTTGATTTAGAGTTCCAAATACATGTATCCCTATAGGAGAAAACAGAGTGAAACTCAAAATGAAACCGGTTACTGCCAACGAACGGTTTAACCTAGAAGAACGAAATTTGGCGAGCCAAGTGGGATTGGTGTACTGATCATTACCTGAAAGTTTCATCAAGATTGGGTGAAAAAGTGTGTGCTGAGATTTCAGGCAACTCTTAGTTTTTTGGAAGCTTGGCAGGCCCTTTCCATGAAAGTGATTCTCGCCAGTCTCTGCTTAGGGCTACATCAACAGAAAACAAACCATAGAGATAGAACTTGAAACTGCTTTATTGTGTCAAGTTTCAAAGAGCTAGCACAAACCGTGTTTGATTTAGAGTTCCAAATACATGTATCCCTATAGGAGAAAACAGAGTGAAACCTCAAAATGAAACCGGTTACTGCCAACGAACGGTTTAACCTAGAAGAACGAAATTTGGCCAGCCAAGTGGGATTGGTGTACTGATCATTACATGAAATTTTCATCAAGATTGGGTGAAAAAGTGTGTGCTGAGATTTCAGGCAACTCGTAGTTTTTTGGAAGCTTGGCAGGCCCTTTCCATGAAAGTGATTCTCGCCAGTCTCTGCTTAGGGCTACATCAACAGCAAACAAATAATAGAGATAGAACTTGAAACTGCTTTATTGTCTCAAGTTTCAAAGAGCTAGCACAAACCGTGTTTGATTTAGAGTTCCAAATACATGTATCCCTATAGGAGAAAACAGAGTGAATCCTCAAAATGAAACCGGTTACTGCCAACGAACGTTTTAACCTAGAAGAACGAAATTTGGCGAGCCAAGTGGGAATGGTGTACTTATCATTACCTGAAAGTTTCATCAAGATTGGGTGAAAAAGTGTGTGCTGAGATTTCAGGCAACTCGTAGATTTTTGGAAGCTTGGCAGGCCCTTTCCATGAAAGTGATTCTCTCCAGTCTCTGCTTAGGGCTACATCAACAGCAAACAAACCATAGAGATAGAACTTGAAACTGCTTTATTGTGTCAAGTTTCAAAGAGCTAGCACAAACCGAGTTTGATTTAGAGTTCCAAATACATGTATCCCTATAGGAGAAAACAGAGTGAAACCTCAAAATGAAACCGGTTACTGCCAACAAACATTTTAACCTAGAAGAACGAAATTTGGCGAGCCAAGTGGGATTGGTGTACTTATCATTACCTGAAAGTTTCATCAAGATTGGGTGAAAAAGTGTGTGTGAGATTTCAGGCAACTGGTAGTTTTTTGGAAGCTTGGCAGGCCCTTTCCATGAAAGTGATTCTCGCCAGTCTCTGCATAGGGCTACATCAACAGCAAACAAACCATAGAGATAGAACTTGAAACTGCTTTATTGTGTCAAGTTTCAAAGAGCTAGCACAAACCGTGTTTGATTTAGAGTTCCAAATACATGTATCCCTATAGGAGAAAACAGAGTGAAACCTCAAAATGAAACCGGTTACTGCCAACAAACATTTTAACCTAGAAGAACGAAATTTGGCGAGCCAAGTGGGATTGGTGTACTTATCATTACCTGAAAGTTTCATCAAGATTGGGTGAAAAAGTGTGTGTGAGATTTCAGGCAACTGGTAGTTTTTTGGAAGCTTGGCAGGCCCTTTCCATGAAAGTGATTCTCACCAGTCTCTGCATAGGGCTACATCAACAGCAAACAAACCATAGAGATAGAACTTGAAACTGCTTTATTGTGTCAAGTTTCAAAGAGCTAGAACAAACCGTGTTTGATTTAGAGTTCCAAATACATGTATCCCTATAGGAGAAATCAGAGTGAAACTCAAAATGAAACCGGTTACTGCCAACGAACGGTTTAACCTAGAAGAACGAAATTTGGCGAGCCAAGTGGGATTGGTGTACTGATCATTACCTGAAAGTTTCATCAAGATTGGGTGAAAAAGTGTGTGCTGAGATTTCAGGCAACTCGTAGTTTTTTGGAAGCTTGGCAGGCCCTTTTAATGAAAGTGATTCTCGCCAGTCTCTGCTTAGGGCTACATCAACAGCAAACAAACCATAGAGATAGAACTTGAAACTGCTTTATTTTGTCAAGTTTCAAAGAGCTAGCACAAACCGTGTTTGATTTAGAGTTCCAAATACATGTATCCCTATAGGAGAAAACAGAGTGAAACCTCAAAGTGAAACCGTTACTACCAACGAACGGTTTAACCTAGAAGAACGAAATTTGGCGACCCAAGTTGGATTGGTGTACTGATCATTACCTGAAAGTTTCATCAAGATTGGGTGAAAAAGTGTGTGCTGAGATTTCAGGCAACTCGTAGTTTTTTGGAAGCTTGGCAGGCCCTTTCCATGAAAGCGATTCTCGCCAGTCTCTGCTTAGGGCTACATCAACAGAAAACAAACCATAGAGATAGAACTTGAAACTGCTTTATTGTGTCAAGTTTCAAAGAGCTACCACAAACCGTGTTTGATTTAGAGTTCCAAATACATGTATCCCTATAGGAGAAAACAGAGTGAAACCTCAAAATGAAACCGGTTACTGCCAACGAACGGTTTAACCTAGAAGAACGAAATTTGGCCAGCCAAGTGGGATTGGTGTACTGATCATTACATGAAATTTTCATCAAGATTGGGTGAAAAAGTGTGTGCTGAGATTTCAGGCAACTCGTAGTTTTTTGGAAGCTTGGCAGGCCCTTTCCATGAAAGTGATTCTCGCCAGTCTCTGCTTAGGGCTACATCAACAGCAAACAAATAATAGAGATAGAACTTGAAACTGCTTTATTGTCTCAAGTTTCAAAGAGCTAGCACAAACCGTGTTTGATTTAGAGTTCCAAATACATGTATCCCTATAGGAGAAAACAGAGTGAAACCTCAAAATGAAACCGGTTACTGCCAACGAACGGTTTAACCTAGAAGAACGAAATTTGGCGAGCCAAGTGGGAATGGTGTACTTATCATTACCTGAAAGTTTCATCAAGATTGGGTGAAAAAGTGTGTGCTGAGATTTCAGGCAACTCGTAGATTTTTGGAAGCTTGGCAGGCCCTTTCCATGAAAGTGATTCTCTCCAGTCTCTGCTTAGGGCTACATCAACAGCAAACAAACCATAGAGATAGAACTTGAAACTGCTTTATTGTGTCAAGTTTCAAAGAGCTAGCACAAACCGTGTTTGATTTAGAGTTCCAAATACATGTATCCCTATAGGAGAAAACAGAGTGAAACCTCAAAATGAAACCGGTTACTGCCAACAAACATTTTAACCTAGAAGAACGAAATTTGGCGAGCCAAGTGGGATTGGTGTACTTATCATTACCTGAAAGTTTCATCAAGATTGGGTGAAAAAGTGTGTGTGAGATTTCAGGCAACTGGTAGTTTTTTGGAAGCTTGGCAGGCCCTTTCCATGAAAGTGATTCTCGCCAGTCTCTGCATAGGGCTACATCAACAGCAAACAAACCATAGAGATAGAACTTGAAACTGCTTTATTGTGTCAAGTTTCAAAGAGCTAGCACAAACCGTGTTTGATTTAGAGTTCCAAATACATGTATCCCTATAGGAGAAAACAGAGTGAATCCTCAAAATGAAACCGGTTACTGCCAACAAACATTTTAACCTAGAAGAACGAAATTTGGCGAGCCAAGTGGGATTGGTGTACTTATCATTACCTGAAAGTTTCATCAAGATTGGGTGAAAAAGTGTGTGTGAGATTTCAGGCAACTAGTAGTTTTTTGGAAGCTTGGCAGGCCCTTTCCATGAAAGTGATTCTCGCCAGTCTCTGCTTAGGGCTACATCAACAGAAAACAAACCATAGAGATAGAACTTGAAACTGCTTTATTGTGTCAAGTTTCAAAGAGCTAGCACAAACCGTGTTTGATTTAGAGTTCCAAATACATGTATCCCTATAGGAGAAAACAGAGTGAAACCTCAAAATGAAACCGGTTACTGCCAACGAACGGTTTAACCTAGAAGAACGAAATTTGGCCAGCCAAGTGGGATTGGTGTACTGATCATTACATGAAATTTTCATCAAGATTGGGTGAAAAAGTGTGTACTGAGATTTCAGGCAACTCGTAGTTTTTTGGAAGCTTTTCAGGCCCTTTCCATGAAAGTGATTCTCACCAGTCTCTGCTTAGGGCTACATCAACAGCAAACAAACCATAGAGATAGAACTTGAAACTGCTTTATTGTGTCAAGTTTCAAAGAGCTAGCACAAACCGTGTTTGATTTAGAGTTCCAAATACATGTATCCCTATAGGAGAAAACAGAGTGGAACCTCAAAATGAAACCAGTTACTGCCAACGAACGGTTTAACGTAGAAGAACGAAATTTGGCAAGCCAATTGGGATTGGTGTACTGATCATTACCTGAAAGTTTCATCACAATTGGGTGAAAAAGTGTGTGCTGAGATTTCAGGCAACTAGTAGTTTTTTGGAAGCTTGGCAGGCCCTTTCCATGAAAGTGATTCTCGCCAGTCTCTGCTTAGGGCTACATCAACAGCAAACAAACCATAGAGATAGAACTTGAAACTGCTTTATTGTGTCAAGTTTCAAAAAGCTAGCACAAACCGTGTTTGATTTAGTGTTCCAAATACATGTATCCCTATAGGAGAAAACAGAGTGAAACCTCAAAATGAAACCGGTTACTGGAAACGAACGGTTTAACCTAGAAGAACGAAATTTGGCCAGCCAAGTGGGATTGGTGTACTGATCATTACCTGAAAGTTTCATCAAGATTGGGTGAAAAAGGGTGTGCTGAGATTTCAGGCAACTCGTAGTTTTTTGGAAGCTTGGCAGGCCCTTTCCATGAAAGTGATTCTCGCCAGTCTCTGCTTAGGGCTACATCAACAGCAAACAAACCATAGAGATAGAACTTGAGACTGCTTTATTGTGTCAAGTTTCAAAAAGCTAGAACAAACCGTGTTTGATTTAGAGTTCCAAATACATGTATCCCTATAGGAGAAAACAGAGTGAAACCTCAAAATGAAAACGGTTACTGCCAACGAAAGGTTTAACCTAGAAGAACAAAATTTGAGGAGCCAAGTGGGATTGGTGTACTGATCATTACCTGAAAGTTTCATCAAGATTGGGTGAAAAAGTGTTTGCTGAGATTTCAGGCAACTCGTAGTTTTTTGGAAGCTTGGCAGGCCCTTTCCATGAAAGGGATTCTCAACAGTCTCTGCTTAGGGCTACATCAACAGCAAACAAACCATAGAAATAGAACTTGAAACTGCTTTATTGTGTCAAGTTTCGAAGAGCTAGCACAAACCGTGTTGGATTTAGAGTTCCAAATACATGTATCCCTATAGGAGAAAACAGAGTGAAACCTTAAAATGAAACCGGTTACTGCCAATGAACGGTTTAACCTAGAAGAACGAAATTTGGCGAGCCAAGTGGGATTGGTGTACTGATCATTACCTGAAAGTTTCATCAAGATTGGGTGAAAAAGTGTGTGCTGAGATTTCAGGCAACTCGTTGTTTTTGGAAGCTTGGTAGGCCCTTTCCATGAAAGTGATTCTCGCCAGTCTCTACTAAGGGCTACATCAATAGCAAACAAACCATAGAGATAGAACTTGAAACTGCTTTATTGTGTCAAATTTCAAAGAGCTAGCACAATCCGTGTTTGATTTAGAGTTCCAAATACATGTATCCCTATAGGAGAAAACAGAGTGAAACCTTAAAATGAAACCAGTTACTGCCAACGAACGGTTTAATCTAGAGAACGAAATTTGCGGGCCAAGTGGGATTGGTGTACTGATCATTACCTGAAAGTTTCATCAAGATTGGGTGAAAAAGTGTTTGCTGAGATTTCAGGCAACTCGTAGTTTTTTGGAAGGTTGGCAGGCTCTTTCCATGAAAGTGATTCTCGCCAAGTCTCTGCTTAGGGCTACATCAACAGCAAACAAACCATAAGAGATAGAACTTGAAACTGCTTTATTGTGTCAAGTTTCCAAAGAGCTAGCCCTAACCGTGTTTGATTTAGAGTTCCAAATACATGTATCCCTATAGGAGAAAACAGAGTGAAACCTCAAAATGAAACCGGTTACTGCAACGAACGGTTTAACCTAGAGAACGAAATTTGGAGAGCCAAGTGGGATGGGTGTACTGATCATTACCTGAAAGTTTCATCAAGATTGGGTGAAAAAGTGTTTGCTGAGATTTCAGGCAACTCGTAGTTTATTGGAAGCTTGGCAGGCCCTTTCCATGAAAGTGATTCTCGCCAGTCTCTGCTTAGGGCTACATCAAACAGTAAACAAACCATAGAGATAGAACTTGAAACTGCTTTATTGTGTCAAGTTTCGAAGAGCAAGCACAAACCGTGTTTGATTTAGAGTTCCAAATACATGTATCCGTATAGGAGAAAACAGAGTGAAACCTCAAAATGAAACCGGTTTCTGCCAACGAACGTTTTAACCTAGAAGAATGAAATTTGGCGAGCCAAGTGGGATTGGTGTACTGATCATTACCTGAAAGTTTCATCAAGATTGGGTGAAAAAGGGTGTGCTGAGATTTCAGGCAACTCGTAGTTTTTTGGAAGCTTGGCAGGCCCTTTCCATGAAAGTGATTCTCGCCAGTCTCTGCTTAGGGCTACATCAACAGCAAACAAACCATAGAGATAGAACTTGAAACTGCTTTATTGTGTCAAGTTTCAAAGAGCTAGCACTAACCGTGTTTGATTTAGAGTTCCAAATACATGTATCCCTATAGGAGAAAACAGAGTGAAACCTCAAAATGGAACCGGTTACTGCCAACGAACGGGTTAACCTAGAAGAACGAAATTTGGCGAGCCAAGTGGGATTGGTGTACTGATCATTACCTGAAAGTTTAATCAAGATTGGGTGAAAAAGTGTGTGCTGAGACTTCTGGCAACTCGTATTTTATTGGAAGCTTGGCAGGCCTTTCCATGAAAGTGATTCTTGCCAGTCTCTGCTTAGGGCTACATCAACAGCAAACAAACCATAGAGATAGAACTTGAAACTGCTTTATTGTGTCAAGTTTCAAAGAGCTAGCACAAACCGTGTTTGATTTAGAGTTCCAAATACATGTATCCCTATAGGAGAAAACAGAGTGAAACCTCAAAATGAAACCGGTTACTGTCAACGAACGGTTTAACCTAGAAGAACGAAATTTGGCGAGCCAAGTGGGATTGGTGTACTGATCATTACCTGAAAGTTTCATCAAGATTGGGTGAAAAAGTGTGTGCTGAGATTTCAGGCAACTCGTAGTTTTTTGGAAGCTTGGCAGGCCCTTTCCATGAAAGTGATTCTCGCCAGTCTTCTTAGGGCTACATCAACAGCAAACAAACCATAGAGATAGAACTTGAAACTAATTTATTGTGTCAAGTTTCAAAGAGCTAGCACAAACCGTGTTTTATTTAGAGTTCCAAATACATGTATCCCTATAGGAGAAAACAGAGTGAAACCTCAAAATGGAACCGGTTACTGCCAACGAACGGTTTAACCTAGAAGAACGAAATTTGGCGAGCCAAGTGGGATTGGTGTACTGATCATTACCTGAAAGTTTCATCAAGATTGGGTGAAAAAGTGTGTGCTGAGACTTCTGGCAACTCGTAGTTTTTTGGAAGCTTCGCCTGCCTTTCCATGAAAGTGATTCTTGCCAGTCTCTGCTTAGGGCTACATCAACAGCAAACAAACCATAGAGATAGAACTTGAAACTTCTTTATTGTGTCAAGTTTCAAACAGCTAGCACAAACCGTGTTTGATTTACAGTTCCAAATACATGTATCCCTCCAGGAGAAAACAGAGTGAAACCTCAAAATGAAACCGGTTACTGCCAACGAACGGTTTAACCTAGAAGAACAAAATTTGGCGAGCCAAGTGGGATTGGTGTACTGATCATTACCTGAAAGTTTCATCAAGATTGGGTGAAAAAGTGTGTGCTGAGATTTCTGGCAACTCGTAGTTTTTTGGAAGCTTGGCAGGCCCTTTCCATGAAAGTGATTCTCGCCAGTCTCTGCTTAGGGCTACATCAACAGCAAACAAACCATAGAGATAGAACTTGAAACTGCTTTATTGTGTCAAGTTTCGAAGAGCTAGCACAAACCGTGTTTGATTTACAGTTCCAAATACATGTATCCCTCTAGGAGAAAACAGAGTGAAACCTCAAAATGAAACCGGTTACTGCCAACGAACGGTTTAACCTAGAAGAACGAAATTTGGCGAGCCAAGTGGGATTGGTGTACTGATCATTACCTGAAAGTTTCATCAAGATTGGGTGAAAAAGTGTGTGCTGAGATTTCTGGCAACTCGTAGTTTTTTGGAAGCTTCCCAGGCCCTTTCCATGAAAGTGATTCTCGCCAGTCTCTGCTTAGGGCTACATCAACAGCAAACAAACCATAGAGATAGAACTTGAAACTGCTTTATTGTGTCAAGTTTCGAAGAGCTAGCACAAACCGTGTTTGATTTAGAGTTCCAAATACATGTATCCCTCTAGGAGAAAACAGAGTGAAACCTCAAAATGAAACCGATTTCTGCCAACGAAAGGTTTAACCTAGAAGAACGAAATTTGGCGAACCAAGTGGGATTGGTGTACTGATCATTACCTGAAAGTTTCATCAAGATTGGGTGAAAAAGGGTTTGCTGAGATTTCAGGCAACTCGTAGTTTTTTGGAAGCTTGGCAGGCCCTTTCAATGAAAGTGATTCTCGCCAGTCTCTGCTTAGGGCTACATCAACAGCAAACCAACCATAGAGATAGAACTTGAAACTGCTTTATTGTGTCAAGATTCAAAGAGCTAGCACAAACCGTGTTTGATTTAGAGTTCCAAATACATGTATCCCTATAGGAGAAAACAGAGTGAAACCTCAAAATAAAACCGGTTTCTGCCAACGAAAGGTTTAACCTAGAAGAACAAAATTTGACGAGCCAAGTGGGATTGGTGTACTGATCATTACCTGAAAGTTTCATCAAGATTGGGTGAAAAAGTGTTTGCTGTGATTTCAGGCAATTCGTAGTTTTTTGGAAGCTCGGCAGGCCCTTTCCATGAAAGTGATTCTCGCCAGTCTCTGCTTAGGGCTACATCAACAGCAAACAAACCATAGAGATAGAACTTGAAACTGCTTTATTGTGTCAAGTTTCGAAGAGCTAGCACAAACCGTGTTTGATTTAGAGTTCCAAATACATGTATCCCTATAGGAGAAAACAGAGTGAAACCTCAAAATGAAACCGGTTTCTGCCAACGAACGTTTTAACCTAGAAGAATGAAATTTGGCGAGCCAAGTTGGATTGGTGTACTGATCATTACCTGAAAGTTTCATCAAGATTGGGTGAAAAAGGGTGTGCTGAGATTTCAGGCAACTCGTAGTTTTTTGGAAGCTTGGCAGGCCCTTTCCATGAAAGTGATTCTCGCCAGTCTCTGCTTAGGGCTACAACAACAGCAAACAAACCATAGAGATAGAACTTGAAACTGCTTTATTGTGTAAAGTTTCAAAGAGCTAGCACTAACCGTGTTTGATTTAGAGTTCCAAATACATATATCCCTATAGGAGAAAACAGAGTGAAACCTCAAAATGGAACCGGTTACTGCCAACGAACGGTTTAACCTAGAAGAACGAAATTTGGCGAGCCAAGTGGGATTGGTGTACTGATCATTACCTGAAAGTTTCATCAAGATTGGGTGAAAAAGTGTGTGCTGAGACTTCTGGAAACTCGTAGTTTTTTGGAAGCTTGGCAGGCCTTTCCATGAAAGTGATTCTTGCCAGTCTCTGCTTAGGGCTACATCAACAGCAAACAAACCATAGAGATAGAACTTGAAACTGCTTTATTGTGTCAAGTTTTGAAGAGCTAGCACAAACCGTGTTTGATTTAGAGTTCCAAATACATGTATCCCTCTAGGAGAAAACAGAGTGAAACCTCAAAATTAAACCGATTTCTGCCAACGAAAGGTTTAACCTAGAAGAACGAAATTTGGCGAGCCAAGTGGGATTGGTGTACTGATCATTACCTGAAAGTTTCATCAAGATTGGGTGAAAAAGGGTTTGCTGAGATTTCAGGCAACTCGTAGTTTTTTGGAAGCTTGGCAGGCCCTTTCAATGAAAGTGATTCTCGCCAGTCTCTGCTTAGGGCTACATCAACAGCAAACCAACCATAGAGATAGAACTTGAAACTGCTTTATTGTGTCAAGTTTCAAAGAGCTAGCACAAACCGTGTTTGATTTAGAGTTCCAAATACATGTATCCCTATAGGAGAAAACAGAGTGAAACCTCAAAATAAAACCGGTTTCTGCCAACGAAAGGTTTAACCTAGAAGAACAAAATTTGACGAGCCAAGTGGGATTGGTGTACTGATCATTACCTGAAAGTTTCATCAAGATTGGGTGAAAAAGTGTTTGCTGTGATTTCAGGCAATTCGTAGTTTTTTGGAAGCTCGGCAGGCCCTTTCCATGAAAGTGATTCTCGCCAGTCTCTGCTTAGGGCTACATCAACAGCAAACAAACCATAGAGATAGAACTTGAAACTGCTTTATTGTGTCAAGTTTCGAAGAGCTAGCACAAACCGTGTTTGATTTAGAGTTCCAAATACATGTATCCCTATAGGAGAAAACAGAGTGAAACCTCAAAATGAAACCGGTTTCTGCCAACGAATGTTTTAACCTAGAAGAATGAAATTTGGCGAGCCAAGTTGGATTGGTGTACTGATCATTACCTGAAAGTTTCATCAAGATTGGGTGAAAAAGGGTGTGCTGAGATTTCAGGCAACTCGTAGTTTTTTGGAAGCTTGGCAGGCCCTTTCCATGTAGTGATTCTTGCCAGTCTCTGCTTAGGGCTACATCAACAGCAAACAAACCATAGAGATAGAACTTGAAACTGCTTTATTGTGTAAAGTTTCAAAGAGCTAGCACTAACCGTGTTTGATTTAGAGTTCCAAATACATATATCCCTATAGGAGAAAACAGAGTGAAACCTCAAAATGGAACCGGTTACTGCCAACGAACGGTTTAACCTAGAAGAACGAAATTTGGCGAGCCAAGTTGGATTGGTGTACTGATCATTACCTGAAAGTTTCATCAAGATTGGGTGAAAAAGTGTGTGCTGAGACTTCTGGAAACTCGTAGTTTTTTGGAAGCTTGGCAGGCCTTTCCATGAAAGTGATTCTTGCCAGTCTCTGCTTAGGGCTACATCAACAGCAAACAAACCATAGAGATAGAACTTGAAACTGCTTTATTGTGTCAAGTTTCGAATAGCTAGCACAAACCGTGTTTGATTTAGAGTTCCAAATACATGTATCCGTATAGGAGAAAACAGAGTGAAACCTCAAAATGAAACCGCTTTCTGCCAACGAACGTTTTAACCTAGAAGAATGAAATTTGGCGAGCCAAGTTGGATTGGTGTACTGATCATTACCTGAAAGTTTCATCAAGATTGGGTGAAAAAGTGTGTGCTGAGACTTCTGGAAACTCGTAGTTTTTTGGAAGCTTGGCAGGCCTTTCCATGAAAGTGATTCTTGGAAGTCTCTGCTTAGGGCTATATCAACAGCAAACAAACCATAGAGATAGAACTTGAAACTGCTTTATTGTGTCAAGTTTCAAAGAGCTAGCACAAACCGTGTTTGATTTAGAGTTCCAAATACATGTATCCCTATAGGAGAAAACAGAGTGAAACCTCAAAATGAAACCGGTTACTGCCAACGAACGGTTTAACCTAGAAGAACGAAATTTGGCGAGCCAAGTGGGATTGGTGTACTGATCATTACCTGAAAGTTTCATCAAGATTGGGTGAAAAAGTGTTTGCTGAGATTTCTGGCAACTCGTAGTTTTTTGGAAGCTTGGCAGGCCCTTTCCATGAAAGTGATTCTCGCCAGTCTCTGCTTAGGGCTACATCAACAGCAAACAAACCATAGAGATAGAACTTGAAACTGCTTTATTGTGTCAAGTTTCAAAGAGCTATCACAAACCGTGTTTGATTTAGAGTTCCAAATACATGTATCCGTATAGGAGAAAACAGAGTGAAACCTCAAAATGAAACCAGTTACTGCCAACGAACGGTTTAATCTAGAAGAACGAAATTTGGCGGGCCAAGTGGGATTGGTGTACTGATCATTACCTGAAAGTTTCATCAAGATTGGGTGAAAAAGTGTTTGCTGAGATTTCAGGCAACTCGTAGTTTTTTGGAAACTTGGCAGGCCCTTTCCATGAAAGTGATTCTCTCCAGTCTCTGCTTAGGGCTACATCAACAGCAAACAAACCATAGAGATAGAACTTGAAACTGCTTTATTATGTCAAGTTTCAAAGAGCTAGCACTAACCGTGTTTGATTTAGAGTTCCAAATACATGTATCCCTATAGGAGAAAACAGAGTGAAACCTCAAAATGAAACCCGTTACTGCCAACGAACGGTTTAACCTAGAAGAACGAAATTTGGCGAGCCAAGTGGGATTGGTGTACTGATCATTACCTGAAAGTTTCATCAAGATTGGGTGAAAAAGTGTGTGCTGAGATTTCAGGCAACTCGTTGTTTTTTGTTAGCTTGGCAGGCCCTTTCGATGAAAGTGATTCTCGCCAGTCTCTGCTTAGGGCTACATCAACAGCAAACAAACCATAGAGATAGAACTTGAAAGTGCTTTATTGTGTCAAGTTTCGAAGAGCTAGCACAAACCGTGTTAAATTTAGAGTTCCAAATACATGTATCCCTATAGGAGAAAACAGAGTGAAACCTCAAAATGAAACCGATTTATGCCAGCGAAAGGTTTAACCTAGAGGAACGAAATTTGGCGAGCCAAGTGGGATTGGTGGACTGATCATTACCTGAAATTTTCATCAAGAATGGGTGAAAAAGTGTTTTCTGAGATTTTAGGCAACTCGTAGTTTTTTGGAAGCTTGGCAGGCCCTTTCCATGAAAGTGATTCTCGCCAGTCTCTGCTTAGGGCTACATCAACAGCAAACAAACCATAGAGATAGAACTTGAAACTGCTTTATTGTGTCAAGTTTCAAAGAGCTAGCACAAACCGTGTTTGATTTAGAGTTCCAAATACATGTATCCCTATAGGAGAAAACAGAGTGAAACCTCAAAATGAAACCGGTTACTGCCAACGAACGGTTCAACCTAGAAGAACAAAATTTGGCGAGCCAAGTGGGATTTGTGTACTGATCATTACCTGAAAGTTTCATCAAGATTGGGTGAAAAAGTGTGTGCTGAGATTTCAGGCAACTCGTAGTTTTTTGGAAGCTTGGCAGGCCCTTTCCATGAAAGTGATTCTCGCCAGTCTCTGCTTAGGGCTACATAAACAGCAAACAAACAATTGAGAGAGAACTTCAAAATGCTTTATTGTGTCAAGTTTCGAAGAGCTAGCACAAACCGTGTTTGATTTAGAGTTCCAAATACATGTATCCCTATAGAAGGAAACAGAGTGAAACCTCAAAATGAAACCGATTTCTGCCAACGAAAGGTTAAACCTAGAAGAACGAAATTTGGTGAGCCAAGTGGTATTGGTGTACTGATCATTACCTGAAAGTTTCATCAAGATTGGGTGAAAAAGTGTGTGCTGAGACTTCTGGCAACTCGTAGTTTTTTGGAAGCTTGGCAGGCCCTTTCCATGAAAGTAATTCTTGCCAGTCTCTGCTTAGGGCTACATCAACAGCAAACAAACCATAGAGATAGAACTTGAAACTGCTTTATTGTGTCAAGTTTCAAAGAGCTAGCACAAACAGTGTTTGATTTAGAGTTCCAAATACATGTATCCCTATAGGAGAAAACACAGTGAAACCTCAAAATGAAACCGGTTACTGCCAACGAACGGTTTAACCTAGAAGAACGAAATTTGGTGAGCCAATTGGGATTGGTGTACTGATCATTACCTGAAAGTTTCATCAAGATTGGGTGAAAAAGTGTTTGCTGAGATTTCAGGCAACTCGTAGTTTTTTGGAAGCTTGGCAGGCCCTTTCCATGAAAGTTATTCTCGCCAGTCTCTGCTTAGGGCTACATCAACAGCAAACAAACCATAGAGATAGAACTTGAAAGTGCTTTATTGTGTCAAGTTTCAAAGAGCTAGCACAAACCGTGTTTGATTTAGAGTTCCAAATACATTTAGCCCTATAGGAGAAAACAGACTGAAACCTCAAAATGAAACCGGTTACTGCCAACGAACGGTTTAACCTAAAAGAACGAACTTTGGCGAGCCAAGTGGGATTGGTGTACTGATCATTACCTGAAAGTATCATCAAGATTGGGTGAAAAAGTGTGTGCTGAGATTTCAGGCAACTCGTAGTTTTTTGTAAGCTTGGCAGGCCCTTTCCATGAAAGTGATTCTCGCCAGTCTCTGCTTAGGGCTACATCAACAGCAAACAAACTATAGAGATAGAACTTGAAACTGATTTATTGTGTCAAGTTTCAAAGAGCTAGCACAAACCGTGTTTGATTTAGAGTTCCAAATACATGTAACCCTATAGGAGAAAACAGAGTGAAACCTCAAAATGTAACCGGTTACTGCCAACGAACGGTTTAACCTAGAAGAAGGAAATTTGGCGAGTCATGTGGGATTGGTGTACTGATCATTACCTGAAAGTTTCATCAAGATTGGGTGAAAAAGTGTGTGCTGAGATTTCTGGCAACTCGTAGTTTTTTGGAAGCTTGGCAGGCCCTTTCCATGAAAGTGATTCTCGCCAGTCTCTGCTTAGGGCTACATCAACAGCAAACAAACCATAGAGATAGAACTTGAAACTGCTTTATTGTGTCAAGTTTCAAAGAGCTGCTAGCACAAACCGTGTTTGATTTAGAGTTCCAAATACATGTATCCCTATAGGAGAAAACAGAGTGAAACCTCAAAATGAAACCGGTTACTGCCAACGAACGGTTTAACCTAGAAGAACGAAATTTGGCGAGCCAAGTGGGATTGGTGTACTGATCATTACCTGACAGTATCATCAAGATTGGGTGAAAAAGTGTTTGCTGAGATTTCAGGCAACTCGTAGTTTTTTGGAAGCTTGGCAGGCCCTTTCCATGAAATTGATTCTCGCCATTCTCTGCTTAGGGCTACATAAACAGCAAACAAACCATAGAGATAGAACTTGAAACTGCTTTATTGTGTCAAGTTTCAAAGAGCTAGCACAAACCGTGTTTGATTTAGAGTTCCAAATACATGTATCCCTATAGGAGAAAACAGAGTGAAACCTCAAAATGAAACCAGTTACTGCCAATGAACGGTTTAAACTAGAAGAACGAAATTTGGCGAGCCAAGTGGGATTGGTGTACTGATCATTACCTGAAAGTTTCATCAAGATTGGGTGAAAAAGTGTGTGCTGAGATTTCTGGCAACTCGTAGTTTATTGGAAGCTGGCAGGCCCTTTCCATGAAAGTGATTCTCGCCAGTCTCTGCTTAGGGCTACATCAACAGCAAACAAACCATAGAGATAGAACTTAAAACTGCTTTATTGTTTCAAGTTTCAAAGAGCTAGCACAAACCGTGTTTGATTTAGAGTTCCAAATACATGTATCCCTATAGGAGAGAACAGAGTGAAACCTCAAAATAAAACCAGTTACTGCCAACGAACGGTTTAACCTAGAAGAACGACATTTGGCGAGTCATGTGGGATTGGTGTACTGATCATTACCTGAAAGTTTCATCAAGATTGGGTGAAAAAGTGTGTGCTGAGATTTCAGGCAACTCGTAGTTTTTTGGAAGCTTGGCAGGCCCTTTTCATGAAAGTGATTCTCGCCAGTCTCTGCTTAGGGCTACATGAACAGCAAACAAACCATAGAGATAGAACTTGAAAGTGCTTTATTGTGTCAAGTTTCAAAGAGCTAGCACAAACCGTGTTTGATTTAGAGTTCCAAATACATTTAGCCCTATAGGAGAAAACAGAGTGAAACCTCAAAATGAAACCGGTTACTGCCAACGAACGGTTTAACCTAAAAGAACGAAATTTGGCGAGCCAAGTGGGATTGGTGTACTGATCATTACCTGAAAGTATCATCAAGATTGGGTGAAAAAGTGTGTGCTGAGATTTCAGGCAACTCGTAGTTTTTTGGAAGCTTGGCAGGCCCTTTCCATGAAAGTGATTCTCGCCAGTCTCTGCTTAGGGCTACATCAACAGCAAACAAACCATAGAGATAGAACTTGAAAGTGCTTTATTGTGTCAAGTTTCAAAGAGCTAGCACAAACCGTGTTTGATTTAGAGTTCCAAATACATGTATCCCTATAGGAGAAAACAGAGTGAAACCTCAAAATGAAACCGGTTACTGCCAACGAACGGTTTAACCTAGAAGAACGAAATTTGGCGAGCCAAGTGGGATTGGTGTACTGATCATTACCTGAAAGTTTCATCAAGATTGGGTGAAAAAGTGTTTGCTGAGATTTCAGGCAACTCGTAGTTTTTTGGAAGCTTGGCAGGCCCTTTCCATGAACGTGATTCTCGCCAGTCTCTGCTTAGGGCTACATCAACAGCAAACAAACCATTGAGATAGAACTTGAAACTGCTCTATTTTGTCAAGTTTCAAAGAGCTAGCACAAACCGTGTTTGATTTAGAGTTCCAAATACATGTATCCCTATAGGAGAAAACAGAGTGAAACCTCAAAATGAAACCGGTTACTGCCAACGAACGGTTTAACCTAGAAGAAGGAAATTTGGCGAGTCATGTGGGATTGGTGTACTGATCATTACCTGAAAGTTTCATCAAGATTGGGTGAAAAAGTGTGTGCTGAGATTTCTGGCAACTCGTAGTTTTTTGGAGCTTGGCAGGCCCTTTCCATGAAAGTGATTCTCGCCAGTCTCTGCTTAGGGCTACATCAACAGCAAACAAACCATAGAGATAGAACTTGAAACTGCTTTATTGTGTCAAGTTTCAAAGAGCTAGCACAAACCGTGTTTGATTTAGAGTTCCAAATACATGTATCCCTATAGGAGAAAACAGAGTGAAACCTCAAAATGAAACCGGTTACTGCCAACGAACGGTTTAACCTAGAAGAACGAAATTTGGCGAGCCAAGTGGGATTGGTGTACTGATCATTACCTGACAGTATCATCAAGATTGGGTGAAAAAGTGTTTGCTGAGATTTCAGGCAACTCGTAGTTTTTTGGAAGCTTGGCAGGCCCCTTCCATGAAATTGATTCTCGCCATTCTCTGCTTAGGGCTACATCAACATGCAAACAAACCATAGAGATAGAACTTGAAACTGCTTTATTGTGTCAAGTTTCAAAGAGATAGCACAAACCGTGTTTGATTTAGAGTTCCAAATACATGTATCCCTATAGGAGAAAACAGAGTGAAACCTCAAAATGAAACCAGTTACTGCCAATGAACGGTTTAAACTAGAAGAACGAAATTTGGCGAGCCAAGTGGGATTGGTGTACTGATCATTACCTGAAAGTTTCATCAAGATTGGGTGAAAAAGTGTGTGCTGAGATTTCTGGCAACTCGTAGTTTTTTGGTAGCTGGCAGGCCCTTTCCATGAAAGTGATTCTCGCCAGTCTCTGCTTAGGGCTACATCAACAGCAAACAAACCATAGAGATAGAACTTAAAACTGCTTTATTGTGTCAAGTTTCAAAGAGCTAGCACAAACCGTGTTTGATTTAGAGTTCCAAATACATGTATCCCTATAGGAGAGAACAGAGTGAAACCTCAAAATAAAACCAGTTACTGCCAACGAACGGTTTAACCTAGAAGAACGACATTTGGCGAGTCATGTGGGATTGGTGTACTGATCATTACCTGAAAGTTTCATCAAGATTGGGTGAAAAAGTGTGTGCTGAGATTTCAGGCAACTCGTAGTTTTTTGGAAGCTTGGCAGGCCCTTTTCATGAAAGTGATTCTCGCCAGTCTCTGCTTAGGGCTACATGAACAGCAAACAAACCATAGAGATAGAACTTGAAAGTGCTTTATTGTGTCAAGTTTCAAAGAGCTAGCACAAACCGTGTTTGATTTAGAGTTCCAAATACATGTAGCCCTATAGGAGAAAACAGAGTGAAACCTCAAAATGAAACCGGTTACTGCCAACGAACGGTTTAACCTAAAAGAACGAAATTTGGCGAGCCAAGTGGGATTGGTGTACTGATCATTACCTGAAAGTATCATCAAGATTGGGTGAAAAAGTGTGTGCTGAGATTTCTGGAAACTCGTACTTTTTTGGAAGCTTGGAAGGCCCTTTCCATGAAAGTGATTCTCGCCAGTCTCTGCTTAGGGCTACATCAACAGCAAACAAACCATAGAGATAGAACTTGAAACTGCTTTATTGTGTCAAGTTTCAAAGAGCTAGCACAAACCGTGTTTGATTTAGAGTTCCAAATACATGTATCCCTATAGGAGAGAACAGAGTGAAACCTCAAAATGAAACCGGTTACTGCCAACGAACGGTTCAACCTAAAAGAACGAACTTTGGCAAGCCAAGTGGGATTGGTGTACTGATCATTACCTGAAAGTATCATCAAGATTGGGTGAAAAAGTGTGTGCTGAGATTTCAGGCAACTCGTAGTTTTTTGGAAGCTTGGCAGGCCCTTTCCATGAAAGTGATTCTCGCCAGTCTCTGCTTAGGGCTACATCAACAGCAAACAAACTATAGAGATAGAACTTGAAACTGCTTTATTGTGTCAAGTTTCAAAGAGCTAGCACAAACCGTGTTTGATTTAGAGTTCCAAATACATGTAACCCTATAGGAGAAAACAGAGTGAAACCTCAAAATGTAACCGGTTACTGCCAACGAACGGTTTAACCTGGAAGAACGAAATTTGGCGAGCCAAGTGGGATTGGTGTACTGATCATTACCTGAAAGTTTCATCAAGATTGGGTGAAAAAGTGTGTGCTGAGATTTCAGGCAACTCGTAGTTTTTTGGAAGCTTGGCAGGCCCTTTCCATGAACGTGATTCTCGCCAGTCTCTGCTTAGGGCTACATCAACAGCAAACAAACCATAGAGATAGAACTTGAAACTGCTTTATTGTGTCAAGTTTCAAAGAGCTAGCACAAACAGTGTTTGATTTAGAGTTCCAAATACATGTATCCCTATAGGAGAAAACACAGTGAAACCTCAAAATGAAACCGGTTACTGCTAACGAACGGTTTAACCTAGAAGAACGAAATTTGGCGAGCCAAGTGGGATTGGTGTACTGATCATTACCTGAAAGTTTCATCAAGATTGGGTGAAAAAGTGTTTGCTGAGATTTCAGGCAACTCGTAGTTTTTTGGAAGCTTGGCAGGCCCTTTCCATGAAAGTGATTCTCGCCAGTCTCTGCTTAGGGCTACATCAACAGCAAACAACCATAGAGATAGAACTTGAAACTGCTCTATTGTGTCAAGTTTCAAAGAGCTAGCACAAACCGTGTTTGATTTAGAGTTCCAAATACATGTATCCCTATAGGAGAAAACAGAGTGAAACCTCAAAATGAAACCGGTTACTGCCAACGAACGGTTTAACCTAGAAGAAGGAAATTTGGCGAGTCATGTGGGATTGGTGTACTGATCATTACCTGAAAGTTTCATCAAGATTGGGTGAAAAAGTGTGTGCTGAGATTTCTGGCAACTCGTAGTTTTTTGGAAGCTTGGCAGGCCCTTTCCATGAAAGTGATTCTCGCCAGTCTCTGCTTAGGGCTACATCAACAGCAAAAAACCATAGAGATAGAACTTGAAACTGCTTTATTGTGTCAAGTTTCAAAGAGCTAGCACAAACCGTGTTTGATTTAGAGTTCCAAATACATGTATCCCTATAGGAGAAAACATAGTGAAACCTCAAAATGAAACCGGTTACTGCCAACGAACGGTTTAACCTAGAAGAACGAAATTTGGCGAGCCAAGTGGGATTGGTGTACTGATCATTACCTGACAGTATCATCAAGATTGGGTGAAAAAGTGTTTGCTGAGATTTCAGGCAACTCGTAGTTTTTTGGAAGCTTGGCAGGCCCTTTCCATGAAATTGATTCTCGCCATTCTCTGCTTAGGGCTACATCAACAGCAAACAAACCATAGAGATAGAACTTGAAACTGCTTTATTGTGTCAAGTTTCAAAGAGCTAGCACAAACCGTGTTTGATTTAGAGTTCCAAATACATGTATCCCTATAGGAGAAAACAGAGTGAAACCTCAAAATGAAACCAGTTACTGCCAATGAACGGTTTAAACTAGAAGAACGAAATTTGGCGAGCCAAGTGGGATTGGTGTACTGATCATTACCTGAAAGTTTCATCAAGATTGGGTGAAAAAGTGTGTGCTGAGATTTCTGGCAACTCGTAGTTTTTTGGTAGCTGGCAGGCCCTTTCCATGAAAGTGATTCTCGCCAGTCTCTGCTTAGGGCTACATCAACAGCAAACAAACCATAGAGATAGAACTTAAAACTGCTTTATTGTGTCAAGTTTCCAAAGAGCTAGCACAAACCGTGTTTGATTTAGAGTTCCAAATACATGTATCCCTATAGGAGAGAACAGAGTGAAACCTCAAAATAAAACCAGTTACTGCCAACGAACGGTTTAACCTAGAAGAACGACATTTGGCGAGTCATGTGGGATTGGTGTACTGATCATTACCTGAAAGTTTCATCAAGATTGGGTGAAAAAGTGTGTGCTGAGATTTCAGGCAACTCGTAGTTTTTTGGAAGCTTGGCAGGCCCTTTTCATGAAAGTGATTCTCGCCAGTCTCTGCTTAGGGCTACATGAACAGCAAACAAACCATAGAGATAGAACTTGAAAGTGCTTTATTGTGTCAAGTTTCAAAGAGCTAGCACAAACCGTGTTTGATTTAGAGTTCCAAATACATGTAGCCCTATAGGAGAAAACAGAGTGAAACCTCAAAATGAAACCGGTTACTGCCAACGAACGGTTTAACCTAAAAGAACGAAATTTGGCGAGCCAAGTGGGATTGGTGTACTGATCATTACCTGAAAGTATCATCAAGATTGGGTGAAAAAGTGTGGTGCTGAGATTTCTGGAAACTCGTAGTTTTTTGGAAGCTTGGCAGGCCCTTTCCATGAAAGTGATTCTCGCCAGTCTCTGCTTAGGGCTACATCAACAGTAAACAAACCATAGAGATAGAACTTGAAAGTGCTTTATTGTGTCAAGTTTCAAAGAGCTAGCACAAACCGTGTTTGATTTAGAGTTCCAAATACATTTTGCCCCTATAGGAGAAAACAGACTGAAACCTCAAAATGAAACCGGTTACTGCCAACGAACGGTTTAACCTAAAAGAACGAACTTTGGCGAGCCAAGTGGGATTGGTGTACTGATCATTACCTGAAAGTATCATCAAGATTGGGTGAAAAAGTGTGTGCTGAGATTTCAGGCAACTCGTAGTTTTTGGAAGCTTGGCAGGCCTTTCCATGAAAGTGATTCTCGCCAGTCTCTGCTTAGGGCTACATCAACAGCAAACAAACCATAGAGATAGAACTTGAAACTGCTTTATTGTGTCAAGTTTCAAAGAGCTAGCACAAACCGTGTTTGATTTAGAGTTCCAAATACATGTATCCCTATAGGAGAAAACAGAGTGAAACCTCAAAATGAAACCGGTTACTGCCAATGAACGGTTTAACCTAGAAGAACGAAATTGGCGAGCCAAGTGGGATTGGTGTACTGATCATTACCTGAAAGTTTCATCAAGATTGGGTGAAAAAGTGTTTTCTGAGATTTCAGGCAACTCGTAGTTTTTTGGAAGCTTGGCAGGCCCTTTCCATGAAAGTGATTCTCGCCAGTCTCTGCTTAGGGCTACATCAACAGCAAACAAACCATAGAGATAGAACTTGAAACTGCTCTATTTTGTCAAGTTTCAAAGAGCTAGCACAAACCGTGTTTGATTAGAGTTCCAAATACATGTATCCCTATAGGAGAAAACAGAGTGAAACCTCAAAATGAAACCGGTTACTGCCAACGAACGGTTTAACCTAGAAGAAGGAAATTTGGCGAGTCATGTGGGATTGGTGTACTGATCATTACCTGAAAGTTTCATCAAGATTGGGTGAAAAAAGTGTGTGCTGAGATTTCTGGCAACTCGTAGTTTTTTGGAAGCTTGGCAGGCCCTTTCCATGAAAGTGATTCTCGCCAGTCTCTGCTTAGGGCTACATCAACAGCAAACAAACCATAGAGATAGAACTTGAAACTGCTTTATTGTGTCAAGTTTCAAAGAGCTAGCACAAACCGTGTTTGATTTAGAGTTCCAAATACATGTATCCCTATAGGAGAAAACAGAGTGAAACCTCAAAATGAAACCGGTTACTGCCAACGAACGGTTTAACCTAGAAGAACGAAATTTGGCGAGCCAAGTGGGATTGGTGTACTGATCATTACCTGACAGTATCATCAAGATTGGGTGAAAAAGTGTTTGCTGAGATTTCAGGCAACTCGTAGTTTTTGGAAGCTTGGCAGGCCCTTTCCATGGAAGTGATTCTCGCCAGTCTCTGCTTAGGGCTACATCAACAGCAAACAAGTAATAGAGATAGAACTTGAAACTGCTTTATTGTGTCAAGTTTCAAAGAGCTAGCACAAACCGTGTTTGATTTAGAGTTCCAAATACATGTATCCCGATAGGAGAAAACAGAGTGAAACCTCAAAATGAAACAAGTTACTGCCAACAAACATTTTAACCTAGAAGAACGAAATGTGGCGAGCCAAGTGGGATTGGTGTACTGATCATTACCTGAAAGTTTCATCAAGATTGGGTGAAAAAGTGTGTGTGAGATTTCAGGCAACTGGTAGTTTTTTGGAAGCTTGGCAGGCCCTTTCCATGAAAGTGATTCTCGCCAGTCTCTGCATAGGGCTACATCAACAGCAAACAAACCATAGAGATAGAACTTGAAACTGCTTTATTTTGTCAAGTTTCAAAGAGCTAGCACAAACCGTGTTTGATTTAGAGTTCCAAATACATGTATCCCTATAGGAGAAAACAGAGTGAAACCTCAAAATGAAACCGGTTACTGCCAACGAACGGTTAACCTGGAAGAACGAAATTTGGCGAGCCAAGTGGGATTGGTGTACTGATCATTACCTGAAAGTTTCATCAAGATTGGGTGAAAAAGTGTGTGCTGAGATTTCAGGCAACTCGTAGTTTTTTGGTAGCTTGGCAGGCCCTTTCCATGAACGTGATTCTCGCCAGTCTCTGCTTAGGGCTACATCAACAGCAAACAAACCATAGAGATAGAACTTGAAACTGCTTTATTGTGTCAAGTTTCAAAGAGCTAGCACAAACAGTGTTTGATTTAGAGTTCCAAATACATGTATCCCTATAGGAGAAAACACAGTGAAACCTCAAAATGAAACCGGTTACTGCCAACGAACGGTTTAACCTAGAAGAACGACATTTGGGCGAGTCATGTGGGATTGGTGTACTGATTATTACCTGAAAGTTTCATCAAGATTGGGTGAAAAAGTGTGTGCTGAGATTTCAGGCAACTCGTAGTTTTTTGGAAGCTTGGCAGGCCCTTTTCATGAAAGTGATTCTCGCCAGTCTCTGCTTAGGGCTACATGAACAGCAAACAAACCATAGAGATAGAACTTGAAAGTGCTTTATTGTGTCAAGTTTCAAAGAGCTAGCACAAACCGTGTTTGATTTAGAGTTCCAAATACATGTAGCCCTATAGGAGGAAAACAGAGTGAAACCTCAAAATGAAACCGGTTACTGCCAACGAACGGTTTAACCTAAAAGAACGAAATTTGGCGAGCCAAGTGGGATTGGTGTACTGATCATTACCTGAAAGTATCAATCAAGATTGGGTGAAAAAGTGTGTGCTGAGATTTCAGGCAACTCGTAGTTTTTTGGAAGCTTGGCAGGCCCTTTCCATGAAAGTGATTCTCGCCAGTCTCTGCTTAGGGCTACATCAACAGCAAACAAACCATAGAGATAGAACTTGAAACTGCTTTATTGTGTCAAGTTTTAAAGAGCTAGATCAAACCGTGTTTGATTTAGAGTTCCAAATACATGTATCCCTATAGGAGAAAACAGAGTGAAACCTCAAAATGAAACTGGTTACTGCCAACGAACGGTTTAACCTAGAAGAACGAAATTTGGCGAGCCAAGTGGGATTGGTGTACTGATCATTACCTGAAAGTTTCATCACGATTAGGTGAAAAAGTGTGTGTGCTGAGATTTCAGGCAACTCGTAGTTTTTTGGAAGCTTGGCAGGCCCTTTCCATGAACGTGATTCTCGCCAGTCTCTGCTTAGGGCTACATCAACAGCAAACAAACCATTGAGATAGAACTTGAATCTGCTTTATTGTGTCAAGTTTCAAAGAGCTAGCACAAACCGTGTTTGATTTAGAGTTCCAAATACATGTACCCTATAGGAGAAAACACAGTGAAACCTCAAAATGAAACCGGTTACTGCCAACGAACGGTTTAACCTAGAAGAACGAAATTTGGCGAGCCAAGTGGGATTGGTGTACTGATCATTACCTGAAAGTTTCAATAAGATTGGATGAAAAAGTGTTTGCTGAGATTTCAGGCAACTCGTAGTTTTTTGGAAGCTTGGCAGGCCCTTCCATGAAAGTGATTCTCGCCAGTCTCTGCTTAGGGCTACATCAACAGCAAACAAACCATAGACATAGAACTTGAAACTGCTCTATTGTGTCAAGTTTCAAAGAGCTAGCACAAACCGTATTTGATTTAGAGTTCAAATACATGTATCCCTATAGGAGAAAACAGAGTGAAACCTCAAAATGAAACCGGTTACTGCCAACGAACGGTTTAACCTAGAAGAAGGAAATTTGGCGAGCCAAGTAAGATTGGTGTACTGATCATTACCTGAAAGTTTCATCAAGATTGGGTGAAAAAGTGTGTGCTGATATTTCTGGCAACTCGTAGTTTTTTGGAAGCTTGGAAGGCCCTTTCCATGAAAGTGATTCTCGCCAGTCTCTGCTTAGGAATACATCAACAGCAAACAAACCATAGAGATAGAACTTGAAACTGCTTTATTGTGTCAAGTTTCAAAGAGCTACCACAAACCGTGTTTGATTTAGAGTTCCAAATACATGTATCCGTATAGGAGAAAACAGAGTGAAACCTCAAAATGAAACCGGTTACTGCCAACGAACAGTTTAACCTAGAAGAACGAAATTTGGCGAGCCAACTGGGATTGGTGTACTGATCATTACCTGACAGTATCATCAAGATTGGGTGAAAAAGTGTTTGCTGAGATTTCAGGCAACTCGTAGTTTTTTGGAAGCTTGGCAGGCCCTTTCCATGAAAGTGATTCTCGCCATTCTCTGCTTAGGGCTACATCAACAGCAAACAAACCATAGAGATAGAACTTGAAAATGCTTTATTGTGTCAAGTTTCAAAGAGCTAGCACAAACCGTGTTTGATTTAGAGTTCCAAATACATGTATCCCTATAGGAGAAAACAGAGTGAAACCTCAAAATGAAACCGGTTACTGCCAATGAACGGTTTAACCTAGAAAAACGAAATTTGGCGAGCCAAGTGGGATTGGTGTACTTATCATTACCTGAAAGTTTCATCGAGATTGGGTGAAAAAGGGTGTGCTGAGATTTCAGGCAACTCGCAGTTTTTTGGAAGCTTGGCAGGCCCTTTCCATGAAAGTGATTCTCGCCAGTCTCTGCTTAGGGCTACATCAACAGCAAAAAAACCATAGAGATAGAACTTGAAACTGCTTTATTGTGTCAAGTTTCAAAGAGCTAGCACAAACCGTGTTTGATTTAGAGTTCCAAATACATGTTTCCCTATAGGAGAGAACAGAGTGAAACCTCAAAATAAAACCGGTTACTGCCAACGAACGGTTTAACCTAGAAGAACGAAATTTGGCGAGTCATGTTGGATTGGTGTACTGATCATTACCTGAAAGTTTCATCAAGATTGGGTGAAAAAGTGTGTGCTGAGATTTCAGGCAACTCGTAGTTTTTTGGAAGCTTGGCAGGCCCTTTCCATGAACGTGATTCTCGCCAGTCTCTGCTTAGGGCTACATCAACAGCAAACAAACCATAGAGATAGAACTTGAAACTGCTTTATTGTGTCAAGTTTCAAAGAGCTAGCACAAACCGTGTTTGATTTAGAGTTCCAAATACATGTTACCCTATAGGAGAGAACAGAGTGAAACCTCAAAATAAAACCGGTTACTGCCAACGAACGGTTTAACCTAGAAGAACGAAATTTGGCGAGTCATGTTGGATTGGTGTACTGATCATTACCTGAAAGTTTCATCAAGATTGGGTGAAAAAGTGTGTGCTGAGATTTCAGGGAACTCGTAGTTTTTTGGAAGCTTGGCAGGCCCTTTTCATGAAAGTGATTCTCGCCAGTCTCTGCTTAGGTCTACATGAACAGCAAACAAACCATAGAGATAGAACTTGAAAGTGCTTTATTGTGTCAAGTTTCAAAGAGCTAGCACAAACCGTGTTTGATTTAGAGTTCCAAATACATGTATCCCTATAGGAGAAAACAGAGTGAAACCTCAAAATGAAACCGGTTACTGCCAACGAACGGTTTAACCTAGAAGAACGAACTTTGGCGAGCCAAGTGGGATTGGTGTACTGATCATTACCTGAAAGTTTCATCAAGATTGGGTGAAAAAGTGTGTGCTGAGATTTCAGGCAACTCGTAGTTTTTTGGAAGCTTGGCAGGCCCTTTCCATGAACGTGATTCTCGCCAGTCTCTGCTTAGGGCTACATCAACAGCAAACAAACCATAGAGATAGAACTTGAAACTGCTTTATTGTGTCAAGTTTCAAAGAGCTAGCACAAACCGTGTTTGATTTAGAGTTCCAAATACATGTATCCCTATAGGAGAAAACACAGTGAAACCTCAAAATGAAACCGGTTACTGCCAACGAACGTTTTAACCTAGAAGAACGAAATTTGGCGAGCCAAGTGGGATTGGTGTACTGATCATTACCTGAAAGTTTCATCAAGATTGGATGAAAAAGTGTTTGCTGAGATTTCAGGCAACTCATAGTTTTTTGGAAACTTGGCAGGCCCTTTCCATGAAAGTGATTCTCGCCAGTCTCTGCTTAGGGCTACATCAACAGCAAACAAACCATAGAGATAGAACTTGAAAACTGCTCTATTGTGTCAAGTTTCAAAGAGCTAGCACACACCGTGTTTGATTTAGAGTTCCAAATACATGTATCCCTATAGGAGAAAACAGAGTGAAACCTCAAAATGAAACCGGTTACTGCCAACGAACGGTTTAACCTAGAAGAACGAAACTTGGCGAGCCAAGTGGGATTGGTGTACTGATCATTACCTGAATGTTTCATCAAGATTGGGTGAAAAAGTGTGTGCTGAGATTTCAGGCAACTCGTAGTATTTTGGAAGCTTGGCAGGCCCTTTCCATGAAAGTGATTCTCGCCAGTCTCTGCTTAGGGCTACATCAACAGCAAACAAACCATAGAGATAGAACTTGAAACTGCTTTATTGTGTCAAGTTTCAAAGAGCTAGCACAAACCGTGTTTGATTTAGAGTTCCAAATACATGTATCCCTATAGGAGAAAACAGAGTGAAACCTCAAAATGAAACCGGTTACTGCCAACGAACGGTTTAACCTAGAAGAACGAAATTTGGCGAGCCAAGTGGGATTGGTGTACTTATCATTACCTGAAAGTTTCATCAAGATTGGGTGAAAAAGGGTGTGCTGAGATTTCTGGCAACTCGAAGTTTTTTGGAAGCTTGGCAGGCCCTTTCCATGAAAGTGATTCTCGCCAGTCTCTGCTTAGGGCTACATCAACAGCAAACAAACCATAGAGATAGAACATGAAACTGCTTTATTGTGTTAAGTTTCAAAGAGCTAGCACAAACCGTGTTTGATTTAGCGTTCCAAATACATGTATCCCTATAGGAGAAAACAGAGTGAAACCTCAAAATGAAACCGGTTACTGCCAACGAACGGTTTAACCTAGAAGAACGAAATTTGGCGAGCCAAGTGGGATTGGTGTACTGATCATTACCTGAAAGATTCATCAAGATTGGGTGAAAAAGTGTGTGCTGAGATTTCTGGCAACTCGTAGTTTTTTGGGAAGCTTGGCAGGCCCTTTCCATGAAAGTGATTCTCGGCAGTCTCTGCTTAGGGCTACATCAACAGCAAACAAAACCATAGAGATAGGACTTGAAACTGCTTTATTGTGTCAAGTTTCAAACAGCTAGCACAAACCGTGTTTGATTTAGAGTTCCAAATACATGTATCCCTATATGAGAAAACAGAGTGAAACCTCAAAATGAAATCGGTTACTGCCAACGAACGGTTTAACCTAGAAGAACGAAATTTGGCGAGCCAAGTGGGATTGGTGCACTGATCATTACCTGAAAGTTTCATCAAGATTGGGTGAAAAGTGTGTGCTGAGATTTCAGGCAACTCGTAGTTTTTTGGAAGCTTGGCAGGCCCTTTCCATGAAAGTGATTCTCGCCAGTCTCTGCTTAGGGCTACATCAACAGCAAACAAACCATAGAGATAGAACTTGAAACTGCTTTATTGTGTCAAGTTTCAAAGAGCAAGCACAAACCGTGTTTGATTTAGAGTTCCAAATACATGTATCCCTATAGGAGAAAACAGTGTGAAACCTCAAAATGAAACCGGTTACTGCCAACGAACGGTTTAACCTAGGAAGAACGAAATTTGGCGAGCCAAGTGGATTGGTGTACTGATCATGACCTGACAGTATCATCAAGATTTGGTGAAAAAGTGTTTGCTGAGATTTCAGGAAACTCGTAGTTTTTTGGAAGCTTGGCAGGACCTTTCCATGAAAGTGATTCTCGCCAGTCTCTGCTTAGGGCTACATCAACAGCAAACAAACCATAGAGATAGAACTTGAAACTGCTTTATTGTGTCAAGTTTTAAAGAGCTAGCACAAACCGTGTTGATTTAGAGTTCCAAATACATGTATCCCTATAGGAGAAAACAGAGTGAAACCTCAAAATGAAACCGGTTACTGCCAACGAACGGTTTAAACTAGAAGAACGAAATTTGGCGAGCCAAGTGGGATTGGTGTACTGATCATTACCTGAAAGTTTCATCAAGATTGGGTGAAAAAGTGTGTGCTGAGATTCCTGGAAACTCGTAGTTTTTTGGAAGCTTGGCAGGCCCTTTCCATGAAAGTGATTCTCGCCAGTCTCTGCTTAGGGCTACATCAACAGCAAACAAACCATAGAGATAGAACTTGAAACTGCTTTATTGTGTCAAGTTTCAAAGAGCTAGCACAAACCGTGTTTGATTTAGAGTTCCAAATACATGTATCCCTATAGGAGAGAACAGAGTGAAACCTCAAAATGAAACCGGTTACTGCCAACGAACGGTTTAACCTAGAAGAACGAAATTTGGGGAGCCAAGTGGGATTGGTGCACTGATCATTAGCTGAAAGTTTCATCAAGATTGGGTGAAAAAGTGTGTGCTGAGATTTCTGGAAACTCGTAGTTTTTTGGAAGCTTGGCAGGCCCTTTCCATTAAAGTGATTCTCTCCAGTCTCTGCTTAGGGCTACATCAACAGCAAACAAACCATAGAGATAGAACTTGAAACTGCTTTATTGTGTCAAGTTTCAAAGAGATAGCACAAACCGTGTTTGATTTAGAGTTCCAAATACATGTATCCGTATAGGAGAAAACAGAGTGAAACCTCAAAATGAAACCGGTTACTGCCAATGAACGGTTTAACCTAGAAGAACGAAATTTGGCGAGCCAAGTGGGATTGGTGCACTGATCATTACCTGAAAGTTTCATCAAGATTGGGTGAAAAAGTGTGTGCTGAGATTTCTGGAAACTCGTAGTTTTTTGGAAGCTTGGCAGGCCCTTTCCATGAAAGTGATTCTTGCCTGTCTCTGCTTAGGGCTACATCAACAGCAAACAAATCAGAGAGATAGAACTTGAAACTGCTTTATTGTGTCAAATTTCAAAGAGCAAGCACAAACCGTGTTTGATTTAGAGTTCCAAATACATGTATCCCTATAGGAGAAAACAGAGTGAAACCTCAAAATGAAACCGGTTACTGCCAACGAACGGTTTAACCTAGAAGAACGAAATTTGGCGAGCCCAAGTGGGATTGGTGTACTGATCATTACCTGAAACGTTTCATCAAGATTGGGTGAAAAAGTGTGTGCTGAGATTTCAGGCAACTCGTAGTTTTTTGGCAGCTTGGCAGGCCCTTTCCATGAAAGTGATTCTCGCCAGTCTCTGCTTAGGGCTACATCAACAGCAAACAAACCATAGAGATAGAACTTGAAACTGCTTTATTGTGTCAAGTTTCAAAGAGCTAGCAGAAACCGTGTTTGATTTAGAGTTCCAAATACATGATTCCCTATAGGAGAAAACAGAGTGAAACCTCAAAATGAAACCGGTTACTGCCAACGAACGGTTTAACCTAGAAGAACGAAATTTGGCGAGCCAAGTGGGATTGGTGTACTGATCATTACCTGAAAGTTTCATCAAGATTGGGTGAAAAGGGTGTGCTGAGATTTCAGGCAACTCGTAGTTTTTTGGAAGCTTGGCAGGCCCTTTCCATGAAAGTGATTCTCGCCAGTCTCTGCTTAGGGCTACATCAACAGCAAACAAACCATAGAGATAGAACTTGAAACTGCTTTATTGTGTCAAGTTTCAAAGAGCTAGCACAAACCGTGTTTGATTTAGAGTTCCAAATACATGTATCCCTATAGGAGAAAACAGAGTGAAACCTCAAAATGAAACCGGTTACTGCCAACGAACGGTTTAACATAGAAGAACGAAATTTGGCGAGCCAAGTGGGATTGGGGTACTGATCATTACCTGAAAGTTTCATCAAGATTGGGTGAAAAAGTGTGTGCTGAGATTTCTGGCAACTCGAATTTTTTTGGAAGCTTGGCAGGCCCTTTCCATGAAAGTGATTCTCGCCAGTCTCTGCTTAGGGCTACATCAACAGCAAACAAACCATAGAGATAGAACTTGAAACTGCTTTATTGTGTCAAGTTTCAAAGAGCTAGCACAAACCGTGTTTGATGTAGAGTTCCAACTACATGTATCCCTATAGGAGAAAACAGAGTGAAACCTCAAAATGAAACTGGTTACTGCCAACGAACGGTTTAACCTAGAAGAACGAAATTTGGCGAGCCAAGTGGGATTGGTGTACTGATCATTACCTGAAAGTTTCATCAAGATTGGGTGAAAAAGTGTGTGCTGAGATTTCAGGCAACTCGCAGTTTTTTGGAAGCTTGGCAGGCCCTTTCCATGAAAGTGATTCTCGCCAGTCTCTGCTTAGGGCTACATCAACAGCAAACAAACCATAGAGATAGAACTTGAAACTGCTTTATTGTGTCAAGTTTCAAAGAGCTAGCACAAACCGTGTTTGATGTAGAGTTCCAAATACATGTATCCCTATAGGAGAAAACAGAGTGAAACCTCAAAATGAAACTGGTTACTGCCAACGAACGGTTTAACCTAGAAGAACGAAATTTGGCGAGCCAAGTGGGATTGGTGTACTGATCATTACCTGAAAGTTTCATCAAGATTGGGTGAAAAAGTGTGTGCTGAGATTTCAGGCAACTCGCAGTTTTTTGGAAGCTTGGCAGGCCCTTTCCATGAAAGTGATTCTCGCCAGTCTCTGCTTAGGGCTACATCAACAGCAAACAAACCATAGAGATAGAACTTGAAACTGCTTTATTGTGTCAAGTTTCAAAGAGCTAGCACAAACCGTGTTTGATTTAGAGTTCCAAATACATGTATCGCTATAGGAGAAAACAGAGTGAAACCTCAAAATGAAACCGGTTACTGCCAACGAACGGTTAACCTAGAAGAACGAAATTTGGCGAGCCAAGTGGGATTGGTGTACTGATCATTACCTGAAAGTTTCATCAAGATTGGGTGAAAAAGTGTGTGCTGAGATTTCTGGGAAACTCGTAGTTTTTTAGAAGCTTGGCAGGCCCTTTCCATTAAAGTGATTCTCGCCAGTCTCTGCTTAGGGCTACATCAACAGCAAACAAACCATAGAGATAGAACTTGAATCTGCTTTATTGTGTCAAGTTTCAAAGAGCTAGCACAAACCGTGTTTGATTTAGAGTTCCAAATACATGTATCCCTATAGGAGAAAACAGAGTGAAACCTCAAAATGAAACCGGTTACTGCCAACGAACGGTTTAACCTAGAAGAACGAAATTTGGCGAGCCAAGTGGGATTGGTGTACTTATCATTACCTGAAAGATTCATCAAGATTGGGTGAAAGAGTGTTTGCTGAGATTTTAGGCAACTCGTAGTTTTTTGGAAGCTTGGCAGGCCCTTTCCATGAAAGTGATTCTCGCCAGTCTCTGCTTAGGGCTACATCAACAGCAAACAAACGATAGAGATAGAACTTGAAACTGCTTTATTGTGTCAAGTTTCAAAGAGCTAGCACAAACCGTGTTTGATTTAGAGTTCCAAATAAATGTATACCTATAGGAGAAAACAGAGTGAAACCTCAAAATGAAACCGTTTACTGCCAACGAACGGTTTAACCAAGAAGAACGAAATTTGCCGAGCCAAGTGGGATTGGTGTACTGATCATTACCTGAAAATATCATCAAGATTGGGTGAAAAAGAGTGTGCTGAGATTTCAGGCAACTCGTAGTTTTTTGGAAGCTTGGCAGGCCCTTTCCATGAAAGTGATTCTCGCCAGTCTCTGCTTAGGGCTACCTCAACCGCAAACAAACCATAGAGATAGAACTTGAAACTGCTTTATTGTGTCAAGTTTCAAAGAGCTAGCACAACCGTGTTTGATTTAGAGTTCCAAATACATGTATCCCTATAGGAGAGAACAGAGTGAAACCTCAAAATGAAACCGGTTACTGCCAACGAACGGTTTAACCTAGAAGAACGAAATTTGGCGAGCCAAGTGGGAATGGTGCACTGATCATTACCTGAAAGTTTCATCAAGATTGGGTGAAAAAGTGTGTGCTGAGATTTCAGGCAACTCGTAGTTTTTTGGAAGCTTGGCAGGCCCTTTCCATGAAAGTGATTCTCGCCAGTCTCTGCTTAGGGCTACCTCAACCGTAAACAAACCATAGAGATAGAACTTGAACTGCTTTATTGTGTCAAGTTTCAAAGAGCTAGCACAAACCGTGTTTGATTTAGAGTTCCAAATACATGTATCCCTATAGGAGAGAACAGAGTGAAACCTCAAAATGAAACCGGTTACTGCCAACGAACGGTTTAACCTAGAAGAACGAAATTTGGCGAGCCAAGTGGGATTGGTGCACTGATCATTACCTGAAAGTTTCATCAAGATTGGGTGAAAAAGTGTGTGCTGAGATTTCTGGAAACTCGTAGTTTTTTTGGAAGCTTGGCAGGCCCTTTCCATGAAAGTGATTCTCTCCAGTCTCTGCTTAGGGCTACATCAACAGCAAACAAACCATAGAGACAGAACTTGAAACTGCTTTATTGTGTCAAGTTTCAAAGAGATAGCACAAACCGTGTTTGATTTAGAGTTCCAAATACATGTATCCGTATAGGAGAAAACAGAGTGAAACCTCAAAATGAAACTGGTTACTGCCAATGAACGGTTTAACCTAGAAGAACGAAATTTGGCGAGCCAAGTGGGATTGGTGCACTGATCATTACCTGAAAGTTTCATCAAGATTGGGTGAAAAAGTGTGTGCTGAGATTTCTGGAAACTCGTAGTTTTTTGGAAGCTTGGCAGGCCCTTTCCATGAAAGTGATTCTTGCCTGTCTCTGCTTAGGGCTACATCAACAGCAAACAAACCAGAGAGATAGAACTTGAAACTGCTTTATTGTGTCAAGTTTCAAAGAGCAAGCACAAACCGTGTTTGATTTAGAGTTCCAAATACATGTATCCCTATAGGAGAAAACAGAGTGAAACCTCAAAATGAAACCGGTTACTGCCAACGAACGGTTTAACCTAGAAGAACGAAATTTGGCGAGCCAAGTGGGATTGGTGTACTGATCATTATCTGAAAGTTCCATCAAGATTGGGTGAAAAAGTGTGTGCTGAGATTTCAGGCAACTCGTAGTTTTTTGGCAGCTTGGCAGGCCCTTTCCATGAAAGTGATTCTCGCCAGTCTCTGCTTAGGGCTACATCAACAGCAAACAAACCATAGAGATAAAACTTGAAACTGCTTTATTGTGTCAAGTTTCAAAGACCTAGCACAAACCGTGTTTGATTTAGAGTTCCAAATACATGATTCCCTATAGGAGAAAACACAGTGAAACCTCAAAATGAAACCGGTTACTGCCAACGAACGGTTTAACCTAGAAGAACGAAATTTGGCGAGCCAAGTGGGATTGGTGTACTGATCATTACCTGAAAGTTTCATCAAGATTGGGTGAAAAGGGTGTGCTGAGATTTCAGGCAACTCGTAGTTTTTTGGAAGCTTGGCAGGCCCTTTCCATGAAAGTGATTCTCGCCAGTCTCTGCTTAGGGCTACATCAACAGCAAGCAAACAAACCATAGAGATAGAACTTGAAACTGCTTTATTGTGTCAAGTTTCAAAGAGCTAGCACAAACCGTGTTTGATTTAGAGTTCCAAATACATGTATCCCTATAGGAGAAAACAGAGTGAAACCTCAAAATGAAACCGGTTACTGCCAACGAACGGTTTAACATAGAAAACGAAATTTGGCGAGCCAAGTGGGATTGGGGTACTAATCATTACCTGAAAGTTTCATCAAGATTGGGTGAAAAAGTGTGTGCTGAGATTTCTGGCAACTCGTAGATATTTGGAAGCTTGGCAGGCCCTTTCCATGAAAGTGATTCTCGCCAGTCTCTGCTTAGGGCTACATCAACAGCAAACAAACCATAGAGATAGAACTTGAAACTGCTTTATTGTGTCAAGTTTCAAAGAGCTAGCACAAACCGTGTTTGATGTAGAGTTCCAAATACATGTATCCCTATAGGAGAAAACAGAGTGAAACCTCAAAATGAAACCGGTTACTGCCAACGAATGGTTTAACCTAGAAGAACGAAATTTGGCGAGCCAAGTGGGATTGGTGTACTGATCATTACCTGAAAGTTTCATCAAGATTGGGTGAAAAAGTGTGTGCTGAGATTTCAGGCAACTCGCAGTTTTTTAGAAGCTTGGCAGGCCCTTTCCATGAAAGTGATTCTCGCCAGTCTCTGCTTAGCGCTACATCAACAGCAAACAAACCATAGAGATAGAACTTGAAACTGCTTTATTGTGTCAAGTTTCAAAGAGCTAGCACAAACCGTGTTTGATGTAGAGTTCCAAATACATGTATCCCTATAGGAGAAAACAGAGTGAAACCTCAAAATGAAACCGGTTACTGCCAACGAACGGTTTAACCTAGAAGAACGAAATTTGGCGAGCCAAGTGGGATTGGTGTACTGATTATTACCTGAAAGATTCATCAAGATTGGGTGAAAAAGTGTGTGCTGAGATTTCAGGCAACTCGCAGTTTTTTGGAAGCTTGGCAGGCCCTTTCCATGAAAGTGATTCTCACCAGTCTCTGCTTAGGGCTACATCAACAGCAAACAAACCATAGAGATAGAACTTGTAACTGCTTTATTGTGTCAAGTTTCAAAGAGCTACCACAAACCGTGTTTGATTTAGAGTTCCAAATACATGTAGCCCTATAGGAGAAAACAGAGTGAAACCTCAAAATGAAACCGGTTACTGCCAACGAACGGTTTAACCTAGAAGAACGAAATTTGGCGAGCCAAGTGGGATTGGGGTACTGATCATTACCTGAAAGTTTCATCAAGATTGGGTGAAAAAGTGTGTGCTGAGATTTCTGGCAACTCGTAGTTTTTTGGAAGCTTGGCAGGCCCTTTCCATGAAAGTGATTCTCGCCAGTCTCTGCTTAGGAATACATCAACAGCAAACAAACCATAGAGATAGAACTTGAAACTGCTTAATTGTGTCAAGTTTCAAAGAGCTAGCACAAACCGTGTTTGATGTACAGTTCCAAATACATGTATCCCTATAGGAGAAAACAGAGTGAAACCTCAAAATGAAACCGGTTACTGCCAACGAACGGTTTAACCTAGAAGAACGAAATTTGGTGAGCCAAGTGGGATTTTGGTACTGATCATTACCTGAAAGTTTCATCAAGAATGGGTGAAAAAGTGTGTGCTGAGATTTCAGGCAACTCGCAGTTTTTGGAAGCTTGGCAGGCCCTTTCCATGAAAGTGATTCTCGCCAGTCTCTGCTTAGGGCTACATCAACAGCAAACAAACCATAGAGATAGAACTTGAAACTGCTTTATTGTGTCAAGTTTCAAAGAGCTAGCACAAACCGTGTTTGATTTAGAGTTCCAAATACATGTATCCCTATAGGAGAAAACAGAGTGAAACCTCAAAATGAAACCGGTTACTGCCAACGAACGGTTTAACCTAGAAGAACAAAATTTGGCGAGCCAAGTGGGATTGGTGTACTGATCATTACCTGAAAGTTTCATCAAGATTGGGTGAAAAAGTGTTTGCTAAGATTTCAGGCAACTCATAGTTTTTGGAAGCTTCGCAGGCCCTTTCCATGAAAGTGATTCTCGCCAGTCTCTGCTTAGGGCTACATCAACAGCAAACAAACCATAGAGATAGAACTTGAAACTGCTTTATTGTGTCAAGTTTCAAAGAGCTAGCACAAACCGTGTTTGATTTAGATTTCCAAATACATGTATCCCTAAAGGAGTAAACAGAGTGAAACCTCAAAATGAAACCGGTTACTGCCAACGAACGGTTTAACCTAGAAGAACGAAATTTGGCGAGCCAAGTGGGATTGGTGTACTGATCATTAC
>NW_027523414.1:0-48754 GCF_052094955.1 Ictidomys tridecemlineatus
GCTAGCTCTTTGAAACTTGACACAATAAAGCAGTTTCAAGTTCTATCTCTATGGTTTGTTTGCTGTTGATGTAGCCCTAAGCAGAGATTGGCGAAAATCACTTTCATTGAAAGGGGTTGCCAAGCTTCCAAAAAACTACGAGTTGCCTGAAATCTCAGCAAATATTTTTCACCCAATCTTGATGATTCATTTAGGTAATGATCAGTACACCAAAACCACTTGGCTCACCAAATTTCGTTCTTCTAGGTTAAACCGTTCGTTGGAAGTAACCGTTTTCATTTTTAGGTTTCACTCTGTTTTCTCCTATAGAAATACATGTATTTGGAACTCTAAATCAAACACGGTTTGTGCTAGCTCTTTGAAACTTGACACAATAAAGAAGTTACAAGTTCTATCTCTTTGGTTTTTTTGCTGTTGATGTAGCCCTAAGCAGTGACTGGCGAAAATCACTTTCATGGAAAGGGGTTGCCAAGCTTCCAAAAAACTACGAGTTGCCTGAAATCTCAGCCAACCTTTTTTCACCCAATCTTAATGATTCTTTCAGGTAATGATCAGTACACCAAAACCACTTGGCTCACCAAATTTCGTTCTTCTAGGTTAAACCGTTCATTTGCAGTAACCGTTTCCATTTTTAGGTTTCACTCTGTTTTCTCCTATAGGGATACATGCATTTGGAACTCTAAATTAAACACGGTTTGTGCTAGCTTTTTGAAACTTGACACAAAAAAGCAGTTTCAAGTTCTATCTCTATGGTTTTTTTTGCGAAAATCACTTTCATCGAAAGGGGTTTCCAAGCTTCCAAAAATCCACGAGTTGCCTGAAATCTCAGCAAACATTTTTTTACCCAATCTTGATGATTCTTTCAGTTAATGATCAGTACACCAAAACCACTTGGCTCACCGAATTTCTTTCCTCTAGGTTAAACCGTTCGTTTGCAGTAACCGGTTTCATTTTTAGGTTTCACTCTGTTTTCTCCTCTAGAAATACATGTATTTGGAACTCTAAATCAAACACGGTTTGTGCTAGCTCTTTGAAACTTGACACAATAAAGCAGTTTGAAGTTCTATCTGTATGGTTTCTTTGTTGTTGATGTAGCCCTAAGCAGAGACTGGCGAAAATCACTTTCATGGAATGGGGTTGCAAAGCTTCCAAAAAACAATGAGTTGCCTGAAATCTCAGCCAACATTTTCTCACCCAATCTTGATGATTCTTTCAGGTAATGATCAGTACACCAAAACCACTTGGCTCACCAAATTTCGTTCTTCTAGGTTAAACCGTTCGTTGGCAGTAACCGTTTTCATTTTTAGGTTTCACTCTGTTTTCTCCTATAGGGATACATGTATTTGGAACTCTAAATCAAACACGGTTTGTGCTAGCTCTTTGAAACTTGACACAATAAAGAAGTTACATGTTCTATCTCTATGGTTTGTTTGCTGTTGATGTAGCCCTAAGCAGTGACTGGCGAAAATCACTTTCATGGAAAGGGGTTGCCAAGCTTCCAAAAAACTACTAGTTGCCTGAAATCTCAGCCAACATTTTTTCACCCAATCTTGATGATTCTTTGAGGTAATGATCAATACACCAAAACCACATGGCTCACCAAATTTCGTTCTTCTAGGTTAATCCGTTCGATGGCAGTTACTGTTTTCATTTTTAGGTTTCACTCTGTTTTCTCCTATAGGGATACATGTATTTCGAACTCTAAATCAAACACGGTTTGTGCTAGCTCTTTGAAACTTGACACAATAAAGCAGTTTCAAGTTCTATCTCTATGGTTTGTTTGCTGTTGATGTAGCCCTAAGCAGAGACTGGCGAAAATCACTTTCATAGAAATTGGTTGCCAAGCTTCCAAAAAAATACGAATTGCCTGAAATCTCAGCCAACATTTTTTCACCCAATCTTGATGATTCTTTCAGGTAATGATCAGTACACCAAAACCACTTGACTCACCAAATTTGTTCTTCTAGGTTAAACCGTTCGTCTGCAGTAACCGTTTTCATTTTTAGGTTTCACTCTGTTTTCTCTTATCGGGATACATGTATTTTGAACTCTAAATCAAACACGGTTTGTGCTAGCTCTTCGAAACTTGACACAATAAAGCAGTTTCAAGTTCTATCCCTATGGTTTGTTTGCTGTTGATGTAGCCCTAAGCAGAGAGTGACGAAAACCACTTTCATGGAAAGGGGTTGCCAAGCTTCCAAAAAACTACGAGTTGCCTGAAATCTCAGCCAACATTTTTACACCCAATCTTGATGATTCTTTCAGGTAATGATCAGTACACCAAAACCACTTGGCTCACCAAATTTCGTTCTTCTAGGTCAAACCGTTCGTTTGCAGTAACCAGTTTCATTTTTAGGTTCCACTCTGTTTTCTCCTATAGGGATACATGTATTTGGAACTCTAAATCAAACATGGTTTGTGCTAGCTCTTTGAAACTTGACACAATAAAGCAGTTTCAAGTTCTATCTCTATGGTTTGTTTGCTGTTGATGTAGCCCTAAGCAGAGACTGGCGAAAATCACTTTCATGGAAAGGGGTTACAAAGCTTCCAAAAAACTACGAGTTGCCTGAAATCTCAGCCAACATTTTTACACCCAGTGTTGATGATTCTTTCAGGTAATGATCAGTACACCAAAACCACTTGGCTCACCAAATTTCGTTCTTCTAGGTTAAACCGTTCGTTTGCAGTAACCGTTTTAATTTTTAGGTTTCACTTTGTTTTCTCCTTTAGGGATGCATGTATTTGGAACTCTAAATCAAACACGGTTTTTGCTAGCTCTTCGAAACTTGACACAGTAAAGCATTTTCAAGTTCTATCTCTATAGTTTGTTTGCTGTTGATGTAGCCCTAAGCAGAGACTGGTGAAAATCACTTTCATGGAAAGGGGTTGCCAAGCTTCCAAAAAACTACGAGTTGCCTGAAATCTCAGCCAACATTTTTTCACCCAATCTTGATGATTCTTTCAGGTAATGATCAGTACACCAAAACCACTTGGCTCACCAAATTTCGTTCTTCTAGGTCAAACCGTTCGTTTGCAGTAACCAGTTTCATTTTTAGGTTCCACTCTGTTTTCTCCTATAGGGATACATGTATTTGGAACTCTAAATCAAACACGGTTTGTGCTAGCTCTTTGAAACTTGACACAATAAAGCAGTTTCAAGTTCTATCTCTATGGTTTGTTTGCTGTTGATGTAGCCCTAAGCAGAGACTGGCGAAAATCACTTTCATGGAAAGGGCTTGCCAAGCTTCCAAAAAACTACGAGTTGCCTGAAATCTCAGCCAACATTTTTTCACAAAATCTTGATGATTCTTTCAGGTAATTATAAGTACACCAAAACCACTAGGCTCACCAAATTTCGTTCTTCTAGGTTAAACCATTCGTTTGCAGTAACCGCTTTCATTTTTAGGTTTCACTCTATTTTCTCCTATAGGGATACATGTATTTGGAACTCTAAATCAAACACGGTTTGTGCTAGCTCTTTGAAACTTGACACAATAAAGCAGTTTCAAGTTCTATCTCTATGGTTTGTTTGCTGTTGATGTAGCACTAAGCAGAGATTGGCGAAAATCACTTTCATTGAAAGGGGTTGCCAAGCTTCCAAAAAACTACGAGTTGCCTGAAACCTCAGCCAATATTTTTTCACCCAATCTTGATGATTCATTCATTTAATGATCAGTACACCAAAACCACTTGGCTCACCAAATTTCGTTCTTCTAGGTTAAACCGTTCGTTGGAAGTAACCGTTTTCATTTTTAGGTTTCACTCTGTTTTCTCCTATAGAAATACATGTTTTGGAACTCTAAATCAAACACGGTTTGTGCTAGCTCTTTGAAACATGACACAATAAAGAAGTTTCTAGTTCTATCTCTATGGTTTTTTTCCTGTTGATGTAGCCCTAAGCAGTGACTGGCGAAAATCACTTTCATGGAAAGGGGTTGCCAAGCTTCCAAAAAACTACGAGTTGCCTGAAATCTCAGCCAACATTTTTTCACCCAATCTTGATGATTCTTTGAGGTAATGATCAGTACACCAAAACCACATGGCTTACCAAATTTCGTTCTTCTAGGTTAAACCGTTCGTTTGCAGTAACCGTTTTCATTTTTAGGTTTCACTCTGTTTTCTCCTATAGGGATACATGCATTTGGAACTCTAAATTAAACACGGTTTGTGCTAGCTCTTTGAAACTTGACACAATAAAGGAGTCTCAAGTTCTATCTCTATGGTTTGTTTGCTAAAATCACTTTCATGGAAAGGGGTTTCCAAGCTTCCAAAAATCCACGAGTTGCCTGAAATCTCAGCAAACATTTTTTTACCCAATCTTGATGATTCAGGTAATGATCAGTACACCAAAACCACTTGGCTCACCAAATTTCGTTCTTCTAGGTTAAACCGTTCGTTTGCAGTAACCGTTTTCATTTTTAGGTTTCACTCTGTTTTCTCCAATAGGCATACATGTATTTGGAACTCTAAATCAAACACGGTTTTGCTAGCTCTTTGAAACTTGACACAATAAAGCAGTTTCACGTTCTATCTCTATGGTTTGTTTGCTGCTGATGTAGCCCTAAGCAGAGACTGGCGAAAATCAATTTCATGGAAAGGGGTTGCCAAGCTTCCAAAGAACTACGAGTTTCCTGAAATCTCAGCAAACTTTTTTTCACCCAATCTTGATGATTCTTTCAGGTAATGATCAGTACACCAAAACCACTTGGCTCACCAAATTTCGTTCTTCTAGGTTAAACCATTCGTTTGCAGTAACAGTTTTTCTTTTTAGGTTTCACTCTGTTTTCTCCTATAGGGATACATGTATTTGGAACTCTAAATCAAACACGGTTTGTGCTAGCTCTTTGAAACTTGACACAATAAAGCAGTTTCAAGTTCTATCTCTATGGTTTGTTTGCTGTTGATGTAGCCCTAAACAGAGAGTGGCGAAAATCACTTTCATGGAAAGGGGTTGCCAAGCTCCCAAAAAACTACGAGTTGCCTGAAATCTCAGCCAACATTTTTTCACCCAATCTTGATGATTCCTTCAGGTAATATCAGTACACCAAAACCACGTGGCTCACCATATTCGTTCTTCTAGGTTAAACCGTTCGTTTGCAGTAACCGTTTTCATTTTTGGTTTCACTCTGTTTTCTCCTATAGGGATACATGTATTTGGAACTCTAAATCAAACACGGTTTGTGCTAGCTCTTTGAAACTTGACACAATAAAGCAGTTTCAAGTTCTATCTCTATGGTTTGTTTGCTGTTGATGTAGCCCTAAGCAGAGACTGGCGAGAATCACTTTCATGGAAAGGGCCTGCCAAGCTTCCAAAAAACTACGAGTTGCATGAAATCTCAGCACACACTTTTTCACCCAATCTTGATGAAACTTTCAGGTAATGATCAGTACACCAATCTCACTTGGCTCGCCAAATTTCATTCTTCTAGGTTAAACCGTTCGTTGGCAGTAACCGGTTTCATTTTGAGGTTTCACTCTGTTTTCTCCTATAGGGATACATGTATTTGGAACTCTAAATCAAACACGGTTTGTGCTAGCTCTTTGAAACTTGACACAATAAAGCAGTTTCAAGTTCTATCTCTACGGTTTGTTTGCTGTTGATGTGGCCCTCAGCAGAGACTGGCGAAATTCACTTTCATGGAAAGGGGTTGCCAAGCTTCCAAAAAAATACGAGTTTCCTGAAATCTCAGCAAACTTTTTTTCACCCAATCTTGATGATTCTTTCAGGTAATGATCAGTACACCAAACCCACTTGGCTCACCAAATTTCGTTCTTCTAGGTTAAACCGTTCGTTTGCAGTAACCAGTTTCATTTTTAGGTTTCACTCTGTTTTCTCCTATAGGGATACATGTATTTGGAACTCTAAATCAAACACGGTTTTTGTTAGCTCTTTGAAACTTGACACAATAAAGCAGTTTCCAGTTCTATCTCTATGGTTTGTTTGCTGTTGATGTAGCCCTAAGCAGAGACTGGCGAAAATCACTTTCATGGAAAGGGGTTGCCAAGCTTCCAAAAAACTACGACTTCCTGAAATCTCAGCCAACATTTTTTCACCCAATCTTGATGATTCTTTCAGGTAGTGATCAGTACACCAAAACCTTTTGGCTCACCAAATTTCGTTCTTCTAGGTTAAACCGTTCATTTGCAGTAACCGGTTTCATTTTTAGGTTTCACTCTGTTTTCTCCTGTAGGGATACATGTATTTGGAACTCTAAATCAAACACGGTTTGTGCTAGCTCTTTGAAACTTGACACAATAAAGCAGTTTCAAGTTCTATCTCTACGGTTTGTTTGCTGTTGATGTAGCCCTAAACAGAGACTGGCGAAAATCACTTTCATGGAAAGTGTTTGCCAAGCTTTCAAAAAACTATGAGTTGCCTGAAATCTCAGCAAACATTTTTTCAACCAATCTTGATGATTCTTTCAGGTAATGATCAGTACACCAAAACCACTTGGCTCACCAAATTTCGTTCTTCTAGGTTAAACCGTTCGTTGGCAATAACCGGTTTCATTTTGAGGTTTCACTCTGTTTTCTCCTATAGGGATACATGTATTTGGAACTCTAAATCAAACACGGTTTGTGCAAGCTCTTTGAAACTTGACACAATAAAGCAGTTTCAAGTTATATCTCTATGGTTTGTTTGCTGTTGATGTAGCCCTAAGCAGAGACTGGCGAAAATGACTTTCATGGAAAGGGGTTTCCAAGCTTCCAAAAAACTACGAGTTGCCTGAAATCTCAGCAACCATTTTTTCACCCAATCTTGATGATTCTTTCAGGTAATGATCAGTACACCAAACCCACTTGGCTCACCAAATTTCGTTCTTCTAGGTTAAACCGTTCGTTTGCAGTAACCAGTTTCATTTTTAGGTTTCACTCTGTTTTCTCCTATAGGGATACATGTATTTGGAACTCTAAATCAAACACGGTTTTTGTTAGCTCTTTGAAACTTGACACAATAAAGCAGTTTCCAGTTCTATCTCTATGGTTTGTTTGCTGTTGATGTAGCCCTAAGCAGAGACTGGCGAAAATCACTTTCATGGAAAGGGGTTGCCAAGCTTCCAAAAAACTACGAGTTGCGTGACATCCCAGCAAACATTTTTTCACCCAATCTTGACGATACTTTCAGGTAATGATCAGTACACCAAAACCACTTGGCTCACCCAATTTCGTTCTTCTAGGTTAAACCATTCGTTTGCAGTAACAGGTTTCATTTTTAGGTTTCACTCTGTTTTCTCCTATGCGGATACATGTATTTGGAACTCTAAATCAAACTCGGTTTGTGCTAGCTCTTTGAAACTTGACACAATAAAGCAGTTTCAAGTTCTATCTCTATGGTTTGTTTGCTGTTGATGTAGCCCTAAGCAGAGACTGGCGAAAATGACTTTCATGGAAAGGGGTTTCCAAGCTTCCAAAAAACTACGAGTTGCCTGAATGTCAGCAAACATTTTTTCACCCAATCTTGATGATTCTTTCAGGTAATGATCTGTACACCAAAACCACTTGGCTCACCCAATTTCGTTCTTCTATGTTAAATCATTCGTTTGTAGTAACCGGTTTCATTTTTAGGTTTCACTCTGTTTTCTCCTATAGGGATACATGTATTTGGAACTCTAAATCAAACACGGTTTGTGCTAGCTCTTCTAAACTTGACACATTAAAGTAGATTCCAGTTCTATCTCTATGGTTTGTTTGCTGTTGATGTAGCCCTTAGCAGAGACTGGCGAAAATCACTTTCATGGAAAGGGGTGTCCAAGCTTTCAAAAAACTACGAGTTGCCTGAAAAATCAGCAAACATTTTTTCACCCAATCTTGACGATTCTCTCAGGTAATGATCAGTACACCAAAACCACTAGGCTCACCAAGTTTCGTTCTTCTAGGTTAAACCGTTCGTTTGCAGTAACCGTTTTCATTTTTAGGTTTCACTCTCTTTTCTCCTATAGGGATACATGTATTTGGAAATCTAAATCAAACACGGTCTGTGCTAGCTCTTTGAAACTTGACACAATAAAGCAGTTTCAAGTTCTATCTCTTTGGTTTGTTTGCTGTTGATGTAGCCCTAAGCAGACACTGGCGAAAATCACTTTCATTTAAAGGGGTTGCCAAGCTTCCAAAGAACTACGAGGTGCCTGAAATCTCAGCACACATTTTTCACCCAATCTATATGATTCTTTCAGGTAATGATCAGTACACCAAAACCACTTGGCTCACCCAATTTCGTTCTTCTAGGTTAAAACGTTCGTTTGCTGTAACCGTTTTCATTTTTAGGTTTCACTCTGTTTTCTCCTATAGGGATACATGTATTTGGAACTCTAAATCAAACACGGTTTGTGCTAGCTCTTTGAAACTTGACACAATAAAGCAGTTTCAAGTTCTATCTCTATGGTTTGTTTGCTGTGGATGTAGCCGTAAGCAGAGACTGGCGAAAATTACTTTCATGGAAAGGGGTTGCCAAGCTTCCAAAAAACTACGAGTTTTTTGAAATCTCAGCAAACATTTTTTCACCCAATCTTGACGATTCTTTCAGGTAATGATCAGTACACCTAAACCCCTTGGCTCACCAAATTTCGTTCTTCTAGGTTAAACCGTTCGTTTGCAGTAACCGGTTTCATTTTTAGGTTTCACTCTGTTTTCTCCTATAGGGATACATGTATTTGCAACTCTAAATCAAACACGGTTTGTGCTAGCTCTTTGAAACTTGACACAATAAAGCAGTTTCCAGTTCTATCTCTATGGTTTGTTTGCTGTTGATGTAGCCCTACGCAGAGACTGGCGAAAATCACTTTCATGGAAAGGGGTTGCCAAGCTTTCAAAAAACTACGAGTTGCCTGAAATCTCTGCAAACATTTTTTCACCCAATCTTGACGATTCTTTCAGGTAATGATCAGTACACCAAAACCACTAGGCTCACCAAATTTCGTTCTTCTAGGTTAAACCGTTCGTTTGCAGTAACCGGTTTCATTTTTAGGTTTCAATCTGTTTTCTCCTATAGGGATACATGTATTTGGAACTCTAAATCAAACACGGTTTGTGCTAGCTCTTTGAAACTTGACACAATAAAGCAGTTTCCAGTTCTATCTCTATGGTTTGTTTGCTGTTGATGTAGCCCTAAGCAGAGACTGGCGAAAATCACTTTCATGGAAAGGGGTGTCCAAGCTTTCAAAAAACTACGAGTTGCCTGAAATCTCTGCAAACATTTTTTCACCCAATCTTCACAATTCTTTCAGGTAATGATCAGCACACCAAAACCACTAGGCTCACCAAGTTTCGTTCTTCTAGGTTGAACCGTTCGTTTGCAGTAACCGGTTTCATTTTTAGGTTTCACTCTGTTTTCTCCTATAGGGATACATGTATTTGGAACTCTAATTCAAACACGGTTTGTGCTACCTCTTTGAAACTTGACGCAATAAAGCAGTTTCAAGTTCTATCTCTATGGTTTGTTTGCTGTTGATGTAGCCCTAAGCAGAGACTGGCGAAAATCACTTTCATGGAAAGGGGTTGCCAAGCTTCCAAAAAACTATGAGTTGCCTGAAATCTCAGCAAACATTTTTTCACCCAATCTTGATGATTCTTTCAGGTAATGATCAGTACACCAAAACCACTTGGCTCACCGAATTTCGTTCTTCTAGGTTAAACCGTTCGTATGCAGTAACCAGTTTCATTTTTAGGTTTCACTCTGTTTTTTCTCCTATAGGGATACATGTATTTGGAACTCTAAATCAAACTCGGTTTGTGCTAGCTCTTTGAAACTTGACACAATAAAGCAGTTTCAAGTTCTATCTCTATGGTTTGTTTGCTGTTGATGTAGCCCTAAGCAGAGACTGGCGAAAATGACTTTCATGGAAAGGGGTTTCCAAGCTTCCAAAAAACTACGAGTTGCCTGAATGTCAGCAAACATTTTTTCACCCAATCTTGATGATTCTTTCAGTTAATGATCTGTACACCAAAACCACTTGGCTCACCCAATTTCGTTCTTCTATGTTAAATCATTCGTTTGTAGTAACCGGTTTCATTTTTAGGTTTCACTCTGTTTTCTCCTATAGGGATACATGTATTTGGAACTCTAAATCAAACACGTTTTGTGCTAGCTCTTCTAAACTTGACACATTAAAGTAGATTCCAGTTCTATCTCTATGGTTTGTTTGCTGTTGATGTAGCCCTTAACAGAGACTGGCGAAAATCACTTTCATGGAAAGGGGTGTCCAAGCTTTCTAAAAACTACGAGTTGCCTGAAATCTCAGCAAACATTTTTTCACCCAATCTTGACGATTCTCTCAGGTAATGATCAGTACACCAAAACCACTAGGCTCACCAAGTTTCGTTCTTCTAGGTTAAACCGTTCGTTTGCAGTAACCGTTTTCATTTTTAGGTGTCACTCTCTTTTCTCCTATAGGGATACATGTATTTGGAACTCTAAATCAAACACGGTCTGTGCTAGCTCTTTGAAACTTGACACAATAAAGCAGTTTCCAGTTCTATCTCTATGGTTTGTTTGCTGTTGATGTAGCCGTAAGCAGAGACTGGCGAAAATTACTTTCATGGAAAGGGGTTGCCAAGCTTCCAAAAAACTACGAGTTTTTTGAAATCTCAGCAAACATTTTTTCACCCAATATTGACGATTCTTTCAGGTAATGATCAGTACACCTAAACCCCTTGGCTCACCAAATTTCGTTCTTCTAGGTTAAACCGTTCGTTTGCAGTAACCGGTTTCATTTTTAGGTTTCACTCTGTTTTCTCCTATAGGGATACATGTATTTGGAACTCTAAATCAAACACGGTTTGTGCTAGCTCTTTGAAACTTGACACAATAAAGCAGTTTCAAGTTCTATCTCTATGGTTTGTTTGCTGTTGATGTAGCCCTAAGTAGAGACTGGCGAAAATCACTTTCATGGAAAGGGGTTGCTAAGCTTCCAAAAAACTACGAGTTGCCTGAAGCTCAGCAAATATTTTTTCACCACATCTTGATGATTCTTTCAGGTAATGATCAGTACACCAAAACAACTTGGCTCAACCAATTTTGTTCTTCTAGGTTAAACCGTTCGTTTGCAGTAACCGGTTTCATTTTTAGGTTTCACTCTGTTTTCTCCTATAGGGATACATGTATTTAGAACTCAAATCAAACACGGTTTTTGTTAGCTCTTTGAAACTTGACACAATAAAGCAGTTTCCAGTTCTATCTCTATGGTTTGTTTGCTGTTGTTGTAGCCCTAAGCAGAGACTGGTGAAAATCACTTTGATGGAAAGGGGTTGCCAAGCTTCCAAAAAACTACGAGTTGCGTGACATCTCAACAAACATTTTTTCACCCAATCTTAATGATTCTTTCAGGTAATGATCAGTACACCAAAACCACTTGGCTCACCCAATTTCGTTCTTCTAGGTTAAACCGTTCATTTGCAGTAACCGGTTTCATTTTTAGGTTTCACTCTGTTTTCTCCTATACGGATACATGTATTTGGAACTCTAAATCAAACTCGGTTTGTGCTAGCTCTTTGAAACTTGACACAATAAAGCAGTTTCAAGTTCTATCTCTATGGTTTGTTTGCTGTTGATGTAGCCCTAAGCAGAGACTGGCGAAAATGACTTTCATGGAAAGGGGTTTCCAAGCTTCTAAAAAACTACGAGTTGCCTGAATCTCAGCAAACATTTTTTCACCAAATCTTGATGATTCTCTCAGGTAATGATCTGTACACCAAAACCACTTGGCTCACCCAATTTCGTTCTTCTAGGTTAAACCGTTCGTTTGCAGTAACAGGTTTCATTTTTAGGTTTCACTCTGTTTTCTCCTATAGGGATACATGTATTTGGAACTCTAAATCAAACACGGTTTGTGCTAGCTCTTTGAAACTTGACACAATAAAGCAGATTCCAGTTCTATCTCTATGGTTTGTTTGCTGTTGATGTAGCCCTTAGCAGAGACTGGCAAAAATCACTTTCATGGAAAGGGGTTTCCAAGCTTTCAAAAAACTACGAGTTTCCTGAAATCTCTGCAAACATTTTTTGACCCAATCTAGACGATTCTTTCAGGAAATGATTAGTACACCAAAACCACTAGGCTCACCAAATTTCGTTCTTCTAGGTTAAACCGTTCGTTTGCAGTAACCGGTTTCATTTTTAGGTTTCACTCTGTTTTCTCCTATAGGGATACATGTATTTGGAACTCTAATTCAAACACGGTTTGTGCTACCTCTTTGAAACTTGACACAATAAAGCAGTTTCAAGTTCTATCTCTATGGTTTGTTTGCTGTTGATGTAGCCCTAAGCAGAGACTGGCGAAAATCACTTTCATGGAAAGGGGTTGCCAAGCTTCCAAAAAACTATGAGTTGCCTGAAATCTCAGCAAACATTTTTTCACCCAATCTTGATGATTCTTTCAGGTAATGATCAGTACACCAAAACCACTTGGCTCACCGAATTTCGTTCTTCTAGTTTAAACCGTTCGTATGCAGTAACCAGTTTCATTTTTAGGTTTCACTCTGTTTTTTCTCCTATAGGGATACATGTATTTGGAACTCTAAATAAAACACGGTTTGTGCTAGCTCTTTGAAACTTGAAACAATAAAGCAGGTTCCAGTTCTATCTCTATGGTTTGTTTGCTGTTGATGTAGCCCTAAGCAGAGTCTGGCGAAAATGACTTTCATGGAAAGGGGTTGCCAAGCTACCAAAAAAACTACGAGTTGCCTGAAATCTCAGCAATCATTTTTTCAACCAATCTTGATGATTCTTTCAGGTAATGATCAGTACACCAAAACCACTTGGCTCACCATTTTTCGTTCTTCTAGGTTAAACCGTTCGATTGCAGTAACCGTTTTCATTTTTAGGTTTCACTATGTTTTCTCCTATAGGGATACATGTATTTGGAACTCTAAATCAAACAAGGTTTGTGCTAGCTCTTTGAAACTTGACACAATAAATCAGTTTCCAGTTCTATCTCTATGGTTTGTTTGCTGTTGATGTAGACCTAAGCAGAGACTGGAGAAAATTTCTTTCATGGAAAGGGGTTGCCAAGCTTCCAAAAAACTACGAGTTGCCTGAAATCTCAGCAAACATTTTTTCACCCAATCTTGATGATTCTTTCAGATAATGATCAGTACACAAAAACCACTAGGCTCACCAAGTTTGGTTCTTCTAGGTTAAACCGTTCGATTGCAGTAACCGGTTTCATTTTTAGGTTTCACTCTGTTTTCTCCTATAGAGATACATGTATTTGGAACTCTAAATCAAACACGGTTTGTGCTAGCTCTTTGAAACTTGACAAAATAAAGCAGTTTCCAGTTCTATCTATATGGTTTGTTTGCTGTTGATGTAGCCCTAAGCAGAGACTGGCGAATATCACTTTCATGGAAAGGGGTTGCCAAGCTTCCAAAAAACTACGAGTTGCCTGAATCTCAGCAAACATTTTTTCACCCCATCTTGATGATTCTTTCAGGTAATGATGAGTACACCAAAACAACTTGGTTAACCCAATTTCGTTCTTCTAGGTTAAACCGTTCGTTTGCAGTAACCGGTTTCATTTTTAGGTTTCACTCTGTTTTCTCCTATAGGGATACATGTATTTGGAACTCTAAATCAAACACGGTTTGTGCTAGCTCTTTGATTCTTGACACAATAAAGCAGTTTCAAGTTCTATCTCTATGGTTTGTTTGCTATTGATGTAGCCCTAAGCAGAGTCTGGCGAAAATCACTTTCATGTAAAGGGGTTGCCAAGCTTCCAAAAAAATTACGAGTTGCCTGAAATATCAGCAAACATTTTTTCACCCAATCTTGACTATTCTTTCAGGTAATGATCAGTACACCAAAACCCCTTGGCTCACCAAATTTTGTTCTTCTAGGTTAAACCGTTCGTTTGCAGTAACCGGTTTCATTTTTAGGTTTCACTCTGTTTTTCTCCTATAGGGATACATGTATTTGGAACTCTAAATCAAACACGGTTTGGGCTAGCTCTTTGAAACTTGACACAATAAAGCAGTTTCAAGTTCTATGTCTATGGTTTGTTTGCTGTTGATGTAGCCCTAAGCAGAGACTGGCGAAAATCACTTTCATGGAAAGGGGTTGCCAAGCTTCCAAAAAACTACGAGTTGCCTGAAATCTCAGCAAACATTTTTTTCACCCAATCTTGACGATTCTTTCAGGTAATGATCAGTACACCAAAACCCCTTGGCTCACCCAGTTTCGTTCTTCTAGGTTAAACCGTTCGTTTGCAGTAATTGTTTTCATTTTTAGGTTTCACTCTGTTTTCTCCTATAGGGATACATGTATTTGGAACTCTAAATCAAACACGGTTTGTGCTAGCTCTTTGAAACTTGACACAATAAAGCAGTTTCCAGTTCTATCTCTATGGTTTGTTTGCTATTGATGTAGCCCTAAGCAGAGACTTGCGAAAATCACTTTCATGGAAAGGGGTTGCCAAGCTTCCAAAAAACTACGAGTTGCCTGAAATCTCAGCAAACATTTTTCACCCAATTTGAGGATGCTTTCAGGTAATGATCAGTACACCAAAAGCACTTGGCTCACCAAATTTCGTTCTTCTAGGTTAAACCGTTCGTTTGCAGTAACCGGTTTCATTTTTAGGTTTCACTCTGTTTTCTCTTCTAGGGATACATGTATTTGGAACTCTAAATCAAATACGGTTTGTGCTAGCTCTTTGAATCTTGACACAATAATGCAGTTTCTAGTTCTATCTCTATGGTTTGTTTTGCTGTTGATGTAGCCCTAAGCAGAGACTGGCGAAAATCACTTTTATGGAAATGGGTTGCCAAGCTTCCAAACAACTACGAGTTCCCTGAAATCTCAGCAAACATTTTTTCACCCAATCTTGACGATTCTTTCAGGTAATGATCAGTACACCAAAACAACTTGGCTCACCCAATTTCGTTCTTCTAGGTTACACCGTTCGTTTGCAGTAACCGGTTTCATTTTTAGGTTTCACTCTGTTTTCTCCTATAGGGATACATGTATTTGGAACTCTAAATCAACACGGTTTTTGTTAGCTCTTTGAAACTTGACACAATAAAGCAGTTTCCAGTTCTATCTCTATGGTTTGTTTGCTGTTGATGTAGCCCTAAGCAGAGACTGGCGAAAATGACTTTCATGGAAAGGGGTTTCCAAACTTCCAAAAAACTACGAGTTGCCTGAATCTCAGCAAACATTTTTTTCACCCAATCTTGATGATTCTTTCAGGTAATGATCTGTACACCAAAACCTCTTGGCTCACCCAATTTCGTACTTCTAGGTTAAACCATTCGTTTGCAGTAACCGGTTTCATTTTTAGGTTTCACTCTGTTTTCTCCTATAGGGATACATGTATTTGGAACTCTAAATCAAACACGGTTTGTGCTAGCTCTTTGAAACTTGACACAATAAAGCATATTCCAGTTCTATCTCTATGGTTAGTTTGCTGTTGATGTAGCCCTTAGCAGAGACTGGCGAAAATCACTTTCATGGAAAGGAGTGTCCAAGCTTTCAAAAAACTACGAGTTGCCTGAAATCTCTGCAAACATTTTTTTCACCCAATCTTGACGATTCATTCAGGTAATGATCAGTACACCAAAACCACTAGGGCTCACCAAGTTTCGTTCTTCTAGGTTAAACCGTTCATTTGCAGTAACCGTTTTCATTTTTAGGTTTCACTCTGTTTTCTCCTATAGGGATACATGTATTTTGGAACTCTAAATCAAACACGGTTTGTGCTAGCTCTTTGAAACTTGACACAATAAAGCAGTTTCCAGTTCTATCTCTATGGGTTTGTTTGCTGTTGATGTAGCCGTAAGCAGAGACTGGGCGAAAATTACTTTCATGGAAAGGGGTTGACAAGCTTCCAAAAAACTACGAGTTTTTTGAAATCTCAGCAAACATTTTTTCACCCAATATTGACGATTCTTTCAGGTAATGATCAGTACACCTAAACCCCTTGGCTCACCAAATTTCGTTCTTCTAGGTTAAACCGTTCGTTTGCAGTATCTGGTTTCATTTTTAGGTTTCACTCTGTTTTCTCCTATAGGGATACATGTATTTGGAACTCTAAATCAAACACGGTTTGTGCTAGCTCTTTGAAACTTGACACAATAAAGCAGTTTCAAGTTCTATCTCTATGGTTTGTTTGCTGTTGATGTAGCCCTAAGTAGAGACTGGCGAAAATCACTTTCATGGAAAGGGGTTGCTAAGCTTCCAAAAAACTACGAGTTGCCTGAAGCTCAGCAAATATTTTTTCACCCCATCTTGATGATTCTTTCAGGTAATGATCAGTACACCAAAACAACTTGGCTCACCCAATTTCGTTCTTCTAGGTTAAACCGTTCGTTTGCAGTAACCGGTTTCATTTTTAGGTTTCACTCTGTTTTCTCCTATAGGGATACATGTATTTAGAACTCAAATCAAACACGGTTTTTGTTAGCTCTTTGAAACTTGACACAATAAAGCAGTTTCCAGTTCTATCTCTATGGTTTGTTTGCTGTTGATGTAGCCCTAAGCAGAGACTGGTGAAAATCACTTTGATGGAAAGGGGTTGCCAAGCTTCCAAAAAACTACGAGTTTCGTGACATCTCAGCAAACATTTTTTCACCCAATCTTGATGATTCTTTCAGGTAATGATCAGTACACCAAAACCACTTGGCTCACCCAATTTCGTTCTTCTAGGTTAAACCGTTCGTTTGCAGTAACCGGTTTCATTTTTAGGTTTCACTCTGTTTTCTCCTATACGGATACATGTATTTGGAACTCTAAATCAAACTCGGTTTGTGCTAGCTCTTTGAAACTTGACACAATAAAGCAATTTCAAGTTCTATTTCTATGGTTTGTTTGCTGTTGATGTAGCTCTAAGCAGAGACTGGCGAAAATGACTTTCATGGAAAGGGGTTTCCAAGCTTCTAAAAACTACGAGTTGCCTGAATCTCAGCAAACATTTTTTCACCAAATCTTGATGATTCTCTCAGGTAATGATCTGTACACCAAACCACTTGGCTCACCCAATTTCGTTCTTCTAGGTTAAACCGTTCGTTTGCAGTAACCGGTTTCATTTTTAGGTTTCACTCTGTTTTCTCCTATAGGGATACAGGTATTTGGAACTCTAAATCAAACACGGTTTGTGCTAGCTCTTTGAAACTTGACACAATAAAGCAGATTCCAGTTCTATGTCTATGGTTTGTTTGCTGTTGATGTAGCCCTTAGCAGAGACTGGCAAAAATCACTTTCATGGAAAGGGGTGTCCAAGCTTTCAAAAAACTACGAGTTGCCTGAAATCTCTGCAAACATTTTTTGACCCAATCTAGACGATTCTTTCAGGAAATGATCAGTACACCAAAACCACTAGGCTCACCAAATTTCGTTCTTCTAGGTTAAACCGTTCGTTTGCAGTAACCGTTTTCATTTTTAGGTTTTACTCTCTTTTCTCCTATAGGGATACATGTATTTGGAACTCTAAATCAAACACGGTCTGTGCTAGCTCTTTGAAACTTGACACAATAAAGCAGTTTCAAGTTCTATCTCTATGGTTTGTTTGCTGTTGATGTAGCCCTAAGCAGAGACTGGCGAAAATCACTTTCATTTAAAGGGGTTGCCAAGCTTCCAAAAAACTACGAGTTGCCTAAAATCTCAGGAGACATTTATTCACTCAATCTATATGATTCTTTCAGGTAATGATCAGTACACCAAAACCACTTGGCTCACCAAATTTCGTTCTTCTAGGTTAAAACGTTCGATTATTGTAACCGTTTTCATTTTTTGGTTTCACTCTGTTTTTCTCCTATAGGAATACATGTATTTGGAACTTTAAATCAAACACGGTTTGTGCTAGCTCTTTGAAACTGACACAATAAAGCAGTTTTCCAGTTCTATCTCTATGGTTTGTTTGCTGTTGATGTAGCCATAAGCAGAGACTGGCGAAAATCACTTTCATGGGAAAAAGGTTGCGAATCTTTCAAAAAAACTTCGAGTTGCCTGAAATCTCAGCAAACATTTTTTCACCCAATCTTGACGATTCTTTCAGGTAATGATCAGTACACCAAAACAACTAGGCTCACCAAGTTTCGTTCTTCTAGGTTAAACCGTTCGGTTGCAGTAACCGTTTTCATTTTTAGGTTTCACTCTGTTTTCTCCTATAGGGATACATGTATTTGGAACTCTAAATCAAACACGGTTTGTGCTAGCTCTTTGAAACTTGACACAATAAAGCAGTTTCCAGTTCTATCTCTATGGTTTGTTTGCTGTTGATGTAGCCGTAAGCAGAGACTGGCGAAAATTACTTTCATGGAAAGGGGTTGCCAAGCTTCCAAAAAACTACGAGTTTTTTGAAATCTCAGCAAACATTTTTTCACCCAATATTGACGATTCTTTCAGGTAATGATCAGTACACCTAAACCCCTTGGCTCACCAAATTCGTTCTTCTAGGTTAAACCGTTCGTTTGCAGTAACCGGTTTCATTTTTAGGTTTCACTCTGTTTTCTCCTATAGGGATACATGTATTTGGAACTCTAAATCAAACACGGTTTGTGCTAGCTCTTTGAAACTTGACACAATAAAGCAGTTTCAAGTTCTATCTCTATGGTTTGTTTGCTGTTGATGTAGCCCTAAGTAGAGACTGGCGAAAATCACTTTCATGGAAAGGGGTTGCTAAGCTTCCAAAAAACTACGAGTTGCCTGAAGCTCAGCAAATATTTTTTTCACCCCATCTTGATGATTCTTTCAGGTAATGATCAGTACACCAAAACAACTTGGGCTCACCCAATTTCGTTTTCTTCTAGAGTTTAAACCGTTCGTATTGCAGTAAACCGGTTTCATTTTTAGGTTGTTTTCTCCTATAGGGATACATGTATTTAGAACTCAAATCAAACACGGTTTTTGTTAGCTCTTTGAAACTTGACACAATAAAGCAGTTTCAAGTTCTATCTCTATGGTTTGTTTGCTGTTGATGTAGCCCTAAGCAGAGACTGGTGAAAATCACTTTGATGGAAAGGGGTTGCCAAGCTTCCAAAAAACTACGAGTTGCGTGACATCTCAGCAAACATTTTTTCACCCAATCTTGATGATTCTTTCAGGTAATGATCAGTACACCAAAACCACTTGGCTCACCCAATTTCGTTCTTCTAGGTTAAACCGTTCGTTTGCAGTAACCGGTTTCATTTTTAGGTTTCACTCTGTTTTCTCCTATACGGATACATGTATTTGGAACTCTAAATCAAACTCGGTTTGTGCTAGCTCTTTGAAACTTGACACAATAAAGCAGTTTCAAGTTCTGTTTCTATGGTTTGTTTGCTGTTGATGTAGCCCTAAGCAGAGACTGGCGAAAATGACTTTCATGGAAAGGGGTTTCCAAGGTTCTAAAAAACTACGAGTTGCCTGAATCTCAGCAAACATTTTTTCACCAAATCTTGATGATTCTCTCAGGTAATGATCTGTACACCAAAACCACTTGGCTCACCCAATTTCGTTCTTCTAGGTTAAACCGTTCGTTTGCAGTAACCGGTTTCATTTTTAGGTTTCACTCTGTTTTCTCCTATAGGGATACATGTATTTGGAACTCTAAATCAAACACGGTTTGTGCTAGCTCTTTGAAACTTGACACAATAAAGCAGATTCCAGTTCTATGTCTATGGTTTGTTTGCTGTTGATGTAGCCCTTAGCAGAGACTGGCAAAAATCACTTTCATGGAAAGGGGTGTCCAAGCTTTCAAAAAACTACGAGTTGCCTGAAATCTCTGCAAACATTTTTTGACCCAATCTAGACGATTCTTTCAGGAAATGATCAGTACATCAAAACCACTAGGCTCACTAAATTTCGTTCTTCTAGGTTAAACCGTTCGTTTGCAGTAACCGTTTTCATTTTTAGGTTTTACTCTCTTTTCTCCTATAGGGATACATGTATTTGGAACTCTAAATCAAACACGGTCTGTGCTAGCTCTTTGAAACTTGACACAATAAAGCAGTTTCAAGTTCTATCTCTATGGTTTGTTTGCTGTTGATGTAGCCCTAAGCAGAGACTGGCGAAAATCACTTTCATTTAAAGGGGTTGCCAAGCTTCCAAAAAACTACGAGTTGCCTAAAATCTCAGGAGACATTTATTCACTCAATCTATATGATTCTTTCAGGTAATGATCAGTACACCAAAACCACTTGGCTCACCAAATTTCGTTCTTCTAGGTTAAAACGTTCGATTGCTGTAACCGTTTTCATTTTTAGGTTTCACTCTGTTTTCTCCTATAGGGATACATGTATTTGGAACTCTAAATCAAACACGGTTTGTGTTAGCTCTTTGAAACTTGACACAATAAAGAAGTTTCAAATTCTATCTCTATGGTTTGTTTGCTGTTGATGTAGCCCTAAGCATAGACTGAAGAAAATGACTTTCATGGAAAGGGGTTGCCAAGCTTCCAAAAAACTACGAGTTGCCTGAAATCTCAGCAAACGTTTTTTCACCCAATCTTGACGATTCTTTCAGGTAATGATCAGTACACTAAAACCACTAGGCTCACCAAGTTTCGTTCTTCTAGGTTAAACCGTTCATTTGCAGTAACCATTTTAATTTTTAGGTTTCACTCTGTTTTCTCCTATAGGGATACATGTACTTGCAACTCTAAATCAAACACGGTTTGTGCTAGCTCTTTAAAACTTGACACAATAAAGCAGTTTCAAGTTCTATCTTTATTGTTTTGTTTGCTGTTGATGTAGCCCTAAGCAGAGACTGGCGAAAATCACTTTCACGAAAAGGGGTTGCCAAGCTTCCAAAAAATTATGAGTTGCATGAAATCTCAGCACACATTTTTTTCACCCAATCTATATGATTTCTTCAGGTAATGATAAGTACACCAAAAACACTTGGCTCACCAATTTCGTTCTTCTAGGTTAAAACGTTCGTTTGCAGTAACCTGTTTCATTTTTAGGTTTCACTCTGTTTTCTCCTATAGGGATTCATGTATTTGGAACTCTAAATCAAACACGGTTTGTGCTAGCTCTTTGAAACTTGACACAATAAAGCAGTTTCAAGTTCTATCTCTATGGTTTGTTTGCTGTTGATGTAGCCCTAAGCAGAGACTGGCGAGAATCACTTTCATGGAAAGGGCCTGCCAAGCTTCCAAAAAACTACGAGTTGCCTGAAATCTCAGCACACACTTTTTCACCCAATCTTGATGAAATTTTCAGGTAATGATCAGTACACCAATCCCACTTGGTTCGCCAAATTTCGTTCTTCTAGGTTAAACCGTTCCTTGGCAGTAACCGGTTTCATTTTGAGGTTTCACTCTGTTTTCTCCTATAGGGATACATGTATTTGGAACTCTAAATCAAACACGGTTTGTGCTAGCTCTTTGAAACATGACACAATAAAGCAGTTTCAAGTTCTATCTCTATGGTTTGTTTGCTGTTGATGTAGCCCTAAGCAGAGACTGGCGAGAATCACTTTCATGGAAAGGGCCTGCCAAGCTTCCAAAAAACTACGAGTTGCCTGAAATCTCAGCACACACTTTTTCACCCAATCTTGATGAAACTTTCAGGTAATGATCAGTACACCAATCCCACTTGGCTCGCCAAATTTCGTTCTTCTAGGTTAAACCGTTCGTTGGCAGTAACCGGTTTCATTTTTAGGTTTCAGTCTGTTTTCTCCTCTAGGGATACATGTATTTGGAATTCTAAATCAAACACGGTTTGTGTTCGCACTTTGAACCTTGACACATTAAAGCAGTTTCAAGTTCTATCTCTATGGTTTGTTTGCTGTTGATGTAGCCCGAAGCAGAGACTTCGAAAATCACTTTCATGGAAAGGGGTTGCCAAGCTTTCACAAAACTACGAGTTGCCTGCAATCTCAGCAAATATTTTTTAACCCAATCTTGACGATTCTTTCAGGTAATGATCAGTACACAAAAACCACTTGGCTCACCAAATTTCGTTCTTCCATGTTAAACCGTTCGTTTGCAGTAACCGGTTTCATTTTTAGGTTTCACTCTTTTCTTTTATAGGGATACATGTATTTGGAACTCTAAATCAAACACGGTTTCTGCTAGCTCTTTGAAACTTGACACAATAAAGCAGTTTCAAGTTCTTTCTCTATGGTTTGTTTGCTGTTGAAGTAGCCCTAAGCAGAGACTGGAGAAAATCACTTTAATTTAAAGGGGTTGCCAAGCTTCCAAAAAACTACGAGTTGCCTGAAATCTCAGCAAACATTTTTTTCACCCAATATTGATGATACTTTCAGGTAATGATCAGTGCACCAATCCCACTTGGCTCGCCAAATTTCGTTCTTCTAGGTTAAACCGTTCATTGGCAGTAACTGGTTTCATTTTGAGGTTTCACTTTGTTTTCTCCTATAGGGATACATGTATTTGGAACTCTAAATCAAACACGGTTTGTGCTAGCTCTTTGAAACTTGACACAATAAAGCAGTTTCAAGTAATATCTCTATGATTTGTTTGCTGTTGATGTAGCCATAAGCAGAGACTGGCGAGAATCACTTTCATGGAAAGGGCCTGCCAAGCTTCCCAAAAACTACGAGTTGCCTGAAATCTCAGCAAACACTTTTTCACCCAATCTTGATGATACTTTCAGGTAATGATCAGTACACCAATCCCACTTGGCTCGCCAAATTTCCTTCTTCTAGGTTAAACCGTTCGTTGGCAGTAACCTGTTTCATTTTGAGGTTTCACTCTGTTTTCTCCTATAGGGATACATGTATTAGGAACTCTAAATCAAACAAGTTTGTGCTAGCTCTTTGAAACTTGACACAATAAAGCACTTTCAAGTTCTATCTCTATGTTTTGTTTGCTGTTGATGTAGCCCTAAGCAGAGACTGGCGAAAATGACTTTCATGGAAAGGGTTTGACAAGCTTCCAAAATAGTACGAGTTTCCTGAAATCTCAGCAAACATTATTTCACCCAATCTTGATGATTCTTTCAGGTAATGATCAGTACACCAAAACCACTTGGCTCACCCAATTTCATTCTTCTAGGTTAAACCGTTCGTTTGCAGTAACCGGTTTCATTTTTAGTGTTCACTCTGTTTTCTCCTATAGGGATACATGTATTTGGAACTCTAAATCAAACACGGTTTGTGTTAGCTCTTTGAACCTTGACACAATAAAGCAGTCTCAAGTTCTATCTCTATGGTTTGTTTGCTGTTGATGTAGCCCTAAGCAGAGACTGGCGAAAAATCACTTTCATGGAAAGGGGTTGCTAAGCTTCCAAAAAACTACGAGTTGCCTAAATCTCAGTAAACATTTTTTCACCCAATCTTGATGATTCTTTCAGGTAATAATCAGTACACCAAAACCACGTGGCTCACCCAATTTCGTTCATCTAGGTTAAACCGTTCGTTTGCAGTAACCGGTTTCATTTTTAGGTTTCACTCTGTTTTCTCCTATAGGGATACATGTATTTGGAACTCTTAATCAAACACGGTTTGTGCTAGCTCTTTGAAACTTGACACAATAAAGCAGTTTCCAGTTCTATCTCTATGGTGTGTTTGCTGTTGATGTAGCCCTAAGCAGAGACTGGCGAAAATGACTTTCATTTAAAGGGGTTGCCAAGCTTCCAAAAAACTACGAGTTGCCTGAAATCTCAGCAAACATTTTTTCACCCAATATTGATGATACTTTCAGGTAATGATCAGTACACCAAAACCACTTGGCTCACCCAATTTCGTTTTTCTAGGTTAAACCTTCGTTTGCAGTAACCGGTTTCATTTTTAGGTTTCACTCTGTTTTCTCCTATAGGGATACATGTATTTGGAACTCTAAATCAAACACGGTTTGTGCTAGCTCTTTGAAACTTGACACAATAAAGCAGTTTCAAGTTCTATATCTATGGTTTGTTTGCTGTTGATGTAGCCCTAAGCAGAGACTGGCGAAAATGACTTTCATGGAAAGGGGTTGCCAAGCTTCCAAAAAAACTACGAGTTGCCTGAAATCTCAGCAAACATTTTTTCACCCAATTTGATGATTCTGTCAGGTAATGATCAGTACACAAAAACCACTTGGCTCAACAAATTTCCTTCTTCTAGGTTAAACCGTTCGTTTGCAGTAACCGTTTTCATTTTTAGGTTTCACTCTGTTTTCTCCTATAGGGATACATGTATTTGGAACTCTAAATAAAACACGGTTTGTGCTAGCTCTTTGAAACTTGACACAATAAAGCAGTTTCAAGTTCTATCTCTATGGTTTGTTTGCTGTTGATGTAGCCCTTAGCAGAGACTGGAGAAAATCACTTTCATGGAAAGGGGTTGCCAAGCTTCCAAATAACTATGAGTTGCCTAAAATCTCAGCAAAAATTTTTTCACCGAATCTTGACGATTCTTTCAGGTAATGATCAGTACACCAAAACCACTTGGCTCACCAAATTTCGTTCTTCTAGGTTAAACCGTTCGTTTGCAGTAACCGGTTTCATTTTTAGGTTTCACTCTGTTTTCTCCTCTAGAAATACATGTATTTGGAAATCTAAATCAAACACGGTTTGTGCTAGCTCTTTGAAACTTGACACAATAAAGCAGTTTCCAGTTCTATTTCTATGGTTTGTTTGCTGTTGATTTAGCCCTAAGCAGAGAGTGGCGAAAATCACTTTGATAAAAAGGGGATGCTAAGATTCCAAAAAACTATGAGTTGCCAGAATCTCAGCAAACATTTTTTCACCCAATCTTGATGATTCTTTCAGGTAATGATCAGTACACCAAAACCACTTGGCTCACCCAATTTTGTTTTTCTAGGTTAAACCTTCGTTTGCAGTAACCGGTTTCATTTTTAGGTTTCACTCTGTTTTCTCCTATAGGGATACATGTATTTGGAACTCTAAATCAAACACGGTTTGTGCTAGCTCTTTGAAACTTGACACAATAAAGCAGTTTCAAGTTCTATCTCTATGGTTTGTTTGCTGTTGATGTAGCCCTAAGCAGAGACTGGCGAAAATGACTTTCATGGAAAGGGGTTGCCAAGCTTCCAAAAAACTACGAATTGCCTGAAATCTCAGCAAACATTTTTTCACCCAATCTTGATGATTCTGTCAGGTAATGATCAGTACACAAAAACCACTTGGCTCAACAAATTTCGTTCTTCTAGGTTAAACCGTTCGTTTGCAGTAACCGTTTTCATTTTGAGGTTTCACTCTGTTTTCTCCTATAGGGATACATGTATTTGGAACTCTAAATCAAACACGGTTTGTGCTAGCTCTTTGAAACTTGACACAATAAAGCAGTTTTAAGTTCTATGTCTATGGTTTGTTTGCTGTTGATGTAGCCCTAAGCAGAGACTGGCGAAAATGACTTTCGTGGAAAGGGGTTGCCAAGCTTCCAAAAAACTACGAGTTGCCTGAAATCTCAGCAAACATTTTTTCACCCAATCTTGATGATTGTGTCATGTAATGATCAGTACACCAAAACCACTTGGCTCAACAAATTTCGTTCTTCTAGGTTAAACCGTTCGTTTGCAGTAACCGTTTTCATTTTTAGGTTTCACTCTGTTTTCTCCTATAGGGATACATGTATTTGGAACTCTAAATCAAACACGGTTTGTGCTAGCTCTTTGAATCTTGACACAATAAAGCAGTTTCAAGTTCTATTTTTATGGATTGTTTGCTGTTGATGTAGCCCTAAGCAGAGACTGGCGAAAATCACTTTCATGGAAACGGGTTGCCAAGCTTCCAAAAAACTACGAGTTGCCTGAAATCTCAGCACACATTTTTTCAACCAATCTTGATGATTCTTTCAGGTAATGATCAGTACACCAAAACCACTTGGCTCACCCAATTTTGTTCTTCTAGGTTAAACCGTTCGTTTGCAGTAACCGGTTTCATTTTTAGGTTTCACTCTGTTTTCTTCTATAGAAATACATGTATTTGGAACTCTAAATCAAACACGGTTTGTGCTAGCTCTTTAAAACTTGACACAATAAAGCAGTTTCAAGTTCTATCTCTATGGATTGTTTGCTGTTGATGTAGCCCTAAGCAGAGACTGGCGAAAATCACTTTCATTTAAAGGGGTTGCAAAGCTTCCAAAAAACTACGAGTTCCCTGAAATCTCAGCACACATTTTTTCACCCAATCTATATGATTCTTTCAGGTAATGATCAGTACACCAAAACCACTTGGCTCACCAAATTTCTTTCTTCTAGGTTAAAACGTTCGTTTGCTGTAACCGTTTTCATTTTTAGGTTTCACTCTGTTTTCCCCTATAGGGATACATGTATTTGGAACTCTAAATCAAACACGGTTTGTGCTAGCTCTTTGAAACTTGACACAATAAAGCAGTTTCAAGTTCTATCTTTATGGTTTCTTTGCTGTTGATGTAGCCCTAAGCAGAGACTGGCGAAAATCACTTTCATGGAAAGGGGTTGCCAAGCTTCCAAAAAACTACGAGTTGCCTGAAATCTCAGCAAACATTATTTCACCCAATCTTGATGATTCTTTCAGGTAATGATCAGTACACCAAAACCACTTGGCTCACCAAATTTCGTTCTTGTAGGTTAAACCGTTCGTTTGCAGTAACCGTTTTCATTTTTAGGTTTCACTGTTTTCTCCTATAGGGATACATGTACTTGGAACTCTAAATCAAACACGGTTTGTGCTAGCTCTTTGAAACTTGACACAATAAAGCAGTTTCAAGTTCTATCTCTATGGTCTGTTTGCTGTTGATGTAGCCCTAAGCAGAGACTGGCGAAAATTTCTTTCATTTATAGGGGTTGCCAAGCTTCCAAAAAACTACGAGTTGCCTGAAATCTCAGCACACATTTTTTTCACCCAATCTATATGATTCTTTCAGGTAATGATCAGTACACCAATCCCACTTGGCTCGCCAAATTTCGTTCTTCTAGGTTAAACCGTTCGTTTGCAGTAACCTGTTTCATTTTTAGGTTACACTCTGTTTTCTCCTATAGGGATGCATGTATTTGGAACTCTAAATCAAACACGGTTTGTGTTAGCTCTTTGAAACTTGACACAATAAAGAAGTTTCAAGTTCTATCTCTATGGTTTGTTTGCTGTTGATGTAGCCCTAAGCATAGACTGGCGAAAATGACTTTCATGGAAAGAGGTTGCCAAGCTTCCAAAAAACTACGAGTTGGCTTAAATCTCAGCACACATTTTTTCACCCAATCTTGATGATTCTTTCTGGTAATGATCAGTACACCAAAACCACTTGGCTCACCAAATTTCGTTCTTGTAGGTTAAACCGTTCGTTTGCAGTAACCGTTTTCATTTTTAGGTTTCACTCTGTTTTCTCTTATATGGATACATGTATTTGGAACTCTAAATCAAACCCGGTTTGTGCTAGATCTTTGAAACTTGACACAATAAAGCAGTTTCCTGTTCTATCTCTATGGTTTGTTTTCTGTTGATGTAGCCCTAAGCAGAGACTCCGAAAATCAGTTTCATAGAAAGGGGTTGCCAAGCTTCCAAATAACTACGAGTTGCCTGAAATCTCAGCAAACATTTTTTCACCCAATCTTGACCATTATTTCAGGTAATGATCAGTACACCAAAACCACTTGGCTCACCAAATTTCGTTCTTGTAGGTTAAACCGTTCGTTTGCAGTAACCGTTTTCATTTTTAGGTTTCACTCTGTTTTCTCTTATATGGATACATGTATTTGGAACTCTAAATCAAACACGGTTTGTGCTAGATCTTTGAAACTTGACACAATAAAGCAGTTTCCTGTTCTATTTCTATGGTTTGTTTTCTGTTGATGTAGCCCTAAGCAGAGACTCCGAAAATCAGTTTCATAGAAAGGGGTTGCCAAGCTTTCAAAAAACTACGAGTTTCCTGAAATCTCAGCAAACATTTTTTCACCCAATCTTGATGATTCTTTCAGGTAATGATCAGTACACCAAAACCACTAGGCTCACCAAGTTTCATTCTTCTAGGTTAAACCGTTCGTTTGCAGTAACCGTTTTCATTTTTAGGTTTCACTCTGTTTTCTCCTATAGGGATACATGTACTTGGAACTCTAAATCAAACACGGTTTGTGCTAGCTCTTTGAAACTTGACACAATAAAGCAGTTTCAAGTTCTATCTCTATGGTCTGTTTGCTGTTGATGTAGCCCTAAGCAGAGACTGGCGAAAATCACTTTCAATTATAGGGGTTGCCAAGCTTCTAAAAAAGTACGAGTTGCCTGAAAACTCAGCACACATTTTTTCACCCAATCTATATGATTCTTTCAGGTAATGATCAGTACACCAAAACCACTTGGCTCACCAAATTTCGTTCTTCTAGGTTAAAACGTTCGTTTGCACTAACAGTTTTCATTTTTAGGTTTCACTCTGTTTTCTCCTCTAGGGATACATGTATTTGGAATTCTAAATAAAACACGGTTTGTGTTAGCTCTTTGAAACTTGACACAATAAAGCAGTTTCCTGTTCTATCGCTATGGTTTGTTTGCTGTTGATGTAGCCCTATGCAGAGACTGGCGAAAATCCCTTTCATGAAAAGGGGTTGCCAAGCTTCCAAAAAACTACGAGTTGCCTGAAATCTCAGCAAACATTATTTCACCCAATCTTGATGATTCTTTCAGGTAATGATCAGTACACCAAAACCACTTGGCTCACCAAATTTCGTTCTTGTAGGTTAAACCGTTCGTTTGCAGTAACCGTTTTCATTTTTAGGTTTCACTCTGTTTTCTCCTATAGGGATACATGTACTTGGAACTCTAAATCAAACACGGTTTGTGCTAGCTCTTTGAAACTTGACACAATAAAGCAGTTTCAAGTTCTATCTCTATGGTCTGTTTGCTGTTGATGTAGCCCTAAGCAGAGACTGGCAAAAATTTCTCTCATTTATAGGGGTTGCCAAGCTTCCAAAAAACTACGAGTTGCCTGAAATCTCAGCACACATTTTTTTCACGCAATCTATATGATTCTTTCAGGTAATGATCAGTACACCAAAACCACTTGGCTCACCAAATTTCGTTCTTCAAGGTTAAAACGTTTGTTTACACTAACCGTTTTCATTTTTAGGTTTCACTCTGTTTTCTCCTATAGGGATACATGTATTTGGAACTCTAAATCAAACACGGTTTGTGTTAGCTCCTTGAAACTTGACACAATAAAGAAGTTTCAAGTTCTATCTCTATGGTTTGTTTGCTGTTGATGTAGCCCTAAGCATAGACTGAAGAAAATGACTTTCATGGAAAGGGGTTGCCAAGCTTCCAAAAAACTACGAGTTGCCTGAAATCTCAGCAAACGTTTTTTCACCCAATCTTGACGATTCTTTCAGGTAATGATCAGTACACTAAAACCACTAGGCTCACCAAGTTTCGTTCTTCTAGGTTAAACCGTTCATTTGCAGTAACCATTTTAATTTTTAGGTTTCACTCTGTTTTCTCCTATAGGGATACATGTACTTGCAACTCTAAATCAAACACGGTTTGTGCTAGCTCTTTAAAACTTGACACAATAAAGCAGTTTCAAGTTCTATCTTTATTGTTTTGTATGCTGTTGATGTAGCCCTAAGCAGAGACTGGCGAAAATCACTTTCATGAAAAGGGGTTGCCAAGCTTCCGAAAAATTATGAGTTGCATGAAATCTCAGCACACATTTTTTTCACCCAATCTATATGATTTCTTCAGGTAATGATAAGTACACCAAAAACACTTGGCTCACCAATTTCGTTCTTCTAGGTTAAAACGTTCGTTTGCACTAACCGTTTTCATTTTTAGGTTTCAGTCTGTTTTCTCCTCTAGGGATACATGTATTTGGAATTCTAAATCAAACACGGTTTGTGCTAGCTCTTTGAAACTTGACACAATAAAGCAGTTTCAAGTTCTATCTCTATGGTTTGTTTGCTGTTGATGTAGCCCTAAGCAGAGACTCCGAAAATCACTTTCATGGAAAGGGGTTGCCAAGCTTTCAAAAAACTACGAGTTGCCTGCAATCTCAGCAAATATTTTTTAACCCAATCTTGACGATTCTTTCAGGTAATGATCAGTACACAAAAACCACTTGGCTCACCAAATTTCGTTCTTCCAGGTTAAACCGTTCGTTTGCAGTAACCGGTTTCATTTTTAGGTTTCACTCTTTTCTTTTATAGGGATACATGTATTTGGAACTCTAAATCAAACACGGTTTCTGCTAGCTCTTTGAAACTTGACACAATAAAGCAGTTTCAAGTTCTTTCTCTATGGTTTGTTTGCTGTTGAAGTAGCCCAAAGCAGAGACTGGAGAAAAATCACTTTCATTTAAAGGGGTTGCCAAGCTTCCAAAAAACTACGAGTTGCCTGAAATCTCAGCAAACATTTTTTTCACCCAATATTGATGATACTTTCAGGTAATGATCAGTGCACCAATCCCACTTGGCTCGCCAAATTTCGTTCTTCTAGGTTAAACCGTTCGTTGGCAGTAACTGGTTTCATTTTGAGGTTTCACTTTGTTTTCTCCTATAGGGATACATGTATTTGGAACTCTAAATCAAACACGGTTTGTGCTAGCTCTTTGAAACTTGACACAATAAAGCAGTTTCAAGTAATATCTCTATGATTTGTTTGCTGTTGATTGTCAGGCCCTAAGCAGTTAGGACTTGGCGAGGAATCTCTTTCATCCTGCCAAGCTTCCTAAAAACTACGAGTTGCCTGAAATCTCAGCAAACACTTTTTCACCCAATCTTGATGATACTTTCAGGTAATGATCAGTACACCAAGCCAACTTGGCTCGCCAAATTTCCTTCTTCTAGGTTAAACCGTTCGTTGGCAGTAACCTGTTTCATTTTGAGGTTTTCACTCTGTTTTCTCCTATAGGGATACATGTATTAGGAACTCTAAATCAAACAAGTTTGTGCTAGCTCTTTGAAACTTGACACAATAAAGCACTTTCAAGTTCTATCTCTATGTTTTGTTTGCTGTTGATGTAGCCCTAAGCAGAGACTGGCGAAAATGACTTTCATGGAAAGGGTTTGACAAGCTTCCAAAATAGTACGAGTTTCCTGAAAATCTCAGCAAACATTATTTCACCCAATCTTGATGATTCTTTCAGGTAATGATCAGTACACCAAAACCACTTGGCTCACCCAATTTCATTCTTCTAGGTTAAACCGTTCGTTTGCAGTAACCGGTTTCATTTTTAGTGTTCACTCTGTTTTCTCCTATAGGGATACATGTATTTGGAACTCTAAATCAAACACGGTTTTGTGTTAGCTCTTTGAACCTTGACACAATAAAGCAGTCTCAAGTTCTATCTCTATGGTTTGTTTGCTGTTGATGTAGCCCTAAGCAGAGACTGGCGAAAAATCACTTTCATGGAAAGGGGTTGCTAAGCTTCCAAAAAACTACGAGTTGCCTTAATCTCAGTAAACATTTTTTTCACCCAATCTTGATGATTCTTTCAGGTAATAATCAGTACACCAAAACCACGTGGCTCACCCAATTTCGTTCATCTAGGTTAAACCGTTCGTTTGCAGTAACCGGTTTCATTTTTAGGTTTCACTCTGTTTTCTCCTATAGGGATACATGTATTTGGAACTCTTAATCAAACACGGTTTGTGCTAGCTCTTTGAAACTTGACACAATAAAGCAGTTTCCAGTTCTATCTCTATGGTGTGTTTGCTGTTGATGTAGCCCTAAGCAGAGACTGGCGAAAATGACTTTCATTTAAAGGGGTTGCCAAGCTTCCAAAAAACTACGAGTGGCCTGAAATCTCAGCAAACATTTTTTCACCCAATATTGATGATACTTTCAGGTAATGATCAGTGCACCAATCCCACTTGGCTCGCCAAATTTCGTTCTTCTAGGTTAAACCGTTCGTTCGCAGTAACTGGTTTCATTTTGAGGTTTCACTTTGTTTTCTCCTATAGGGATACATGTATTTGGAACTCTAAATCAAACACGGTTTGTGATAGCTCTTTGAAACTTGACACAATAAAGCAGTTTCAAGTAATATCTCTATGGTTTGTTTGCTTTGATGTAGCCCTAAGCAGAGACTGGCGAGAATCACTTTCATGGAAAGGGCCTGCCAAGCTTCCAAAAAACTACGAGTTGCCTGAAATCTCAGCAAAAACTTTTTCACCCAATCTTGATGATACTTTCAGGTAATGATCAGTACACCAAGCCCACGTGGCTCGCCAAATTTCGTTCTTCTAGGTTAAACCGTTCGTTGGCAGTAACCGGTATCATTTTGAGGTTTCACTCTGTTTTCTCCTATAGGGATACATGTATTTGGAACTCTAAATCAAACACGGTTTGTGCTAGCTCATTGAAACTTGACACAATAAAGCAGTTTCCAGTTCTATCACTATGGGTTTGTTTGCTGTTGATGTAGCCCTAAGCAGAGACTGGCGAGAATCACTTTCATGGAAAGGGCCTGCCAAGCTTCCAAAAACTACGAGTTCCCTGAAATCTCAGCAAACACTTTTTCACCCAATCTTGATGATACTTTCAGGTAATGATCAGTACACCAAGCCCACTTGGCTCGTCAAATTTCCTTCTTCTAGGTTAAACCGTTCGTTGGCAGTAACCTGTTTCATTTTGAGGTTTCACTCTGTTTTCTCCTATAGGGATACATGTATTTGGAACTCTAAATCAAACACGGTTTGTGCTAGCTCTTTTGAAACTTGACACAATAAAGCAGTTTCCAGTTCTATCTCTATGGTTTGTTTCCTGTTGATGTATCCCTAAGCAGAGACTCTGAAAATCACTTTCATGGAAAGGGGTTGCCAAGCTTTCAAAAACTACGAGTTGCCTAAAATCTCAGCAAACATTTTTTCACCCAATCTTGACGATTCATTCAGGTAATGATCAGTACACCAAAACCACTAGGCTCACCAAGTTTCGTTCTTCTGGGTTAAACCGTTCGTTTGCAGTAATCATTTTCATTTTTAGGTTTCACTCTGTTTTCTAATATAGGGATACATGTACTTGGAATTCTAAATCAAACACGGTTTGTGCTAGCTCTTTGAAACTTGACACAATAAAGCAGTTTCAAGTTCTATCTCTATGGTTTGTTTGCTGTTGATGTAGCCCTAAGCATAGACTGGCGAAAATCACTTTCATTTAAAGGGGTTGCCAAGCTTCCAAAAAACTACGAGTTGCCTGAAATCTCAGCACACATTTTTTGCACCCAATCTATATGATTCTTTCAGGTAATGATCAGTACACCAAAACCACTTGGCTCACGAAATTTCGTTCTTCTAGGTTAAAAAGTTCGTTTGCACTAACCATTTTCATTTTTAGGTTTCACTCTCTTTTCTCCTCTAGGGATACATGCATTTGGAATTCTAAATAAAACATGGTTTGTGCTAGCTCTTTGAAACTTGACACAATAAAGCAGTTACCTGTTCTATCGCTATGGTTTGTTTGCTGTTGATTTAGCCCAAAGCAGAGACTGGCGAAAATCCCTTTCATTAAAAAGGGGTTGCCAAGCTTCCAAAAAACGACGAGTTGCCTGAAATCTCAGGAAACATTATTTCACCCAATCTTGATGATTCTTTCAGGTAATGATCCGTACACCAAAACCACTTGGCTCACCAAATTTCCTTCTTCTAGGTTAAACCGTTCGTTTGCAGTAAACGGTTTTCATTTTTAGGTTTCACTCTGTTTTCTCCTATAGGGATACATGTATTTGGAACTCTAAATCAAACACGGTTTGTGCTAGCTCTTTGAAACTTGACACAATAAAGCAGTTTCAAGTTCTATCTCTATGGTTTCTTTGCTGTTGATGTAGCCCTAAGCAGAGACTTCGAAAATCACTTTAATGGAAAGGGGTTGTCAAGCTTTCAAAAAACTACGAGTTTCCTCAAATCTCAGCCAACATTTTTTTACCCAATCTTGATGATTCTTTCAGGTAATGATCAGTACACCAAAACCACTTGGCTCACCAAATTTCGTTTTTCTAGGTTAAACCGTTCGTTTGCAGTAACCGGTTTCATTTTTAGGTTTCACTCTGTTTTCTCCTATAGGGATACATGTATTTGGAACTCTAAATCAAACAAGGTTTGTGCTAGCCCTTTGAACTTGACACAATAAAGCAGTTTCAAGTTCTTTCTCTATGGTTTGTGTGCTGTTGATGTAGCCCTAAGGAGAGACTGGCGAAATGACTTTCATGGAAAGGGGTTGCCAAGCTTCCAAAAAACTAAGAGTTTCCTGAAATCTCAGCCAACATTTTTTCACCCAATCTTGACGATTCTTTCAGGTAATGATCAGTTCACCAAAACCACTTGGCTCACCAAATTACGTTCTTCTAGGTTAAACCGTTCGTTTGCAGTAACCGGTTTCATTTTTTAGGTTTCACTCTGTTTTTTCCTATTGGGATACACGTATTTGGAACCCTAAATCAAACACGGTTTGTGCTAGCTCTTTGAAACTTGACACAATAAAGCAGTTTCCAGTTTTATCTCTATGGTTTGTTTCTGTTGATGTAGCCCTAAGCAGAGACTGGAGAAAATCACTTTTATTTAAAGCGGTTGCCAAGCTTCCAAAAAACTACGATTTGCCTGAAATCTCAGCAAACATTTTTTCACCCAATCTTGACGATTCTTTCAGGTAATGATCAGTACACAAAAACCACTTGGCTCACCAAATTTCGTTCTTCTAGGTTTAAACCGTTTGTTTGCAGTAACCGGTTTCATTTTTAGGTTTCACTCTGTTTTCTCCTATAGGGATACATGTATTTGGAACTGTAAATCAAACACGGTTTGTGCTAGCTCTTTGAAACTTGACACAATAAAGCACTTTCAAGTTCTATCTCTATGGTTTGTTTGCTGTTGATGTAGCCCTAAGCAGAGACTGGGGAAAATGACTTTCATGTAAAGGGGTTGCCAAGCTTCCAAAAAACTACGATTTTCCTGAAATCACAGCAAGCCATTTTTCACCCAATCTTGATGATTCTTTCAGGTAATGATCAGTACACCAAAACCACTTGGCTCACCCAATTTCGTTCTTCTAGTTTAAACCTTTCGTTTGCAGTAACCGGTTTCATTTTTAGGTTTCACTCTGTTTTCTCCTATAGGGATATATGTATTTGGAACTCTAAATCAAACACGGTTTGTGCTAGCTCTTTGAAACTTGACACAATAAAGCAGTTTCAAGTTCTATCTCTATGGTTTGTTTGCTGTTGATGTAGCCCTAAGGAGAGACTGGCGAAAAATGACTTTCATGGAAAGGGGTTGCCAAGCTTCCAAATTAGTACGCGTTGCCTGAAATCTTAGCAAACATTATTTCACCCAATCATGATGATTCTTTCAGGTAATGATCAGTACACCAAAACCACTTGGCTCACCCAATTTCGTTCTTCTAGGTAAAACCGTTCGTTTGCAGTAACCTGTTTCATTTTTAGGTTTCACCCTGTTTTCTCCTATAGAGATACATGTATTTGGAACTCTAAATCAAACACGGTTTGTGTTCGCACTTTGAACCTTGACACATTAAAGCAGTTTCAAGTTCTATCTCTATGGTTTGTTTGCTGTTGATGTAGCCCGAAGCAGAGACTTCGAAAATCACTTTCATGGAAAGGGGTTGCCAAGCTTTCACAAAACTACGAGTTGCCTGAAATCTCAGCAAACATTTTTTCACCCAATCTTGATGATTCTTTCAGGTAATGATCAGTACACCAAAACCACTTGGCTCACCAAATTTCGTTCTTCTAGGTTAAAACGTTCGTTTGCTGTAACCGTTTTCATTTTCAGGTTTCACTCTGTTTTCCCCTATAGGGATACATGTATTTGGAACTCTAAATCAAACACGGTTTGTGCTAGCTCTTTGAAACTTGACACTATAAAGCAGTTTCGAGTTCTATCTCTATGGTTTGTTTCCTGTTGATGTAGCCCTAAGCAGAGACTGGCGAAAATGACTTTCATGGAAAGGGGTTGATAAGCTTTTAAAACTACGAGTTGCATGAATCTCAGCAAACATTTTTTCACCCAATCTTGATGATTCTTTCAGGTAATGATCAGTACACCAAAACCACTTGGCTCACCAAATTTCGTTCTTCTAGGTTAAACCGTTCGTTTGCAGTAACCGTTTTCATTTTTAGGTTTCACTCTGTTTTCTCCTATAGCGATACATGTATTTGGAACTCTAAATCAAACACGGTTTGTGCTAGCTCTTTGAAACTTGACACAATAAAGCAGTTTCAAGTTCTATCTCTATGGTTTCTTTGCTGTTGATGTAGCCCTACGCAGAGACTGGCGAAAATGACTTTCATGGATAGAGGTTGCCAAGCTTCCAAATAACTACGAGTTGCCTGAAATCTCAGCCAACATTTTTTTCACCCAATCTTGACCATTATTTCAGGTAATGATCAGTACACCAAAACCACTTGGCTCACCAAATTTCGTTCTTCTAGGTTAAACCGTTCGTTTGCAGTAACCGGTTTCATTTTTAGGTTTCACTCTGTTTTCTCCTATACGGATACATGTATTTGGAACTCTTAATCAAACACGGTTTGTGCTAGCTCTTTGAAACTTGACACAATAAAGCAGTTTCCAGTTTTATCTCTATGGTTTGTTTGCTGTTGATGTAGCCCTAAGCAGAGACTCCGAAAATCCCTTTCATGAAAAGGGGTTGCCAAGCTTCCAAAAAACTACGAGTTGCCTGAAATCTCAGCAAACATTATTTCACCCAATCTTGATGATTCTTTCAGGTAATGATCAGTACACCAAACCACTTGGCTCACCCAATATCGTTCTTCTAGGTTAAACCATTCGTTTGCAGTAAACTGTTTCATTTTTAGGTTTCACTCTGTTTTCTCCTATAGGGATACATGTATTTGGAACTCTAAATCAAACACGGTTTGTGTTAGCTCTTTGAACCTTGACACAATAAAGCAGTTTCAAGTTCTATCTCTATGGTTTTTTTGCTGTTGATATAGCCCTAAGCAGAGACTAGCGAAAATGACTTTCATGGAAAGGGGTTGCCAAGCTTCCAAAAAACTACGAGTTGCCTGAAATCTCAGCAAACCCTTTTTCACCCAATCTTGATGAAACTTTCAGGTAATGATTAGTACACCAATCCCACTTGGCTCGCCAAATTTCGTTCTTTTAGGTTAAACCGTTCGTTGGCAGTAACTGGTTTAATTTTGAGGTTTCACTCTGTTTTCTCCTATAGGGATACATGTATTTGGAACTCTAAATCAAACAAGATTTGTGCTAGCTCTTTGAAACTTGACACAATAAAGCAGTTTCCAGTTCTATCTCTATGGTTTGTTTGCTGTTGATGTAGCCCTAAGCAGTGACTCCGAAAATCACTTTCATGGAAAGGAATTGCCAAGCTTTCATAAAATTACGAGTTTCCTGAAATTTCAGCAAACATTTTTTCACCCAATCTTGACGATTCTTTCAGGTAATGATCAGTACACCAAAACCACTTGGCTCACCAAATTTCGTTCTTCTAGGTTTAAAACGATTGTTTGCGGTAAACGTTTTCATTTTTAGGTTTCACTCTGTTTTCGCCTATAGGGATACATGTATTTGGAACTCTAAATCAAACACGGTTTGTGCTAGCTCTTTGAAACTTGACACAATAAAGCAGTTTCAAGTTCTATCTCTATGGTATGCTTGCTGTTGATGTAGCCCTAAGCAGAGACTGGCGAAAATCACTTTCATTTAAAGGGGTTGCCAAGCTTCCAAACAACTACGAGTTGCCTGAAATCTCAGCACACATTTTTTCACCCAATTTTTATGATTCTTTCAGGTAATGATTAGTACACCAAAACCACTAGGCTCACCAAATTTCGTTCTTCTAGGTTAAACCGTTCGTTTGCAGTAACCGGTTTCATTTTTAGGTTTCATTTTGTTTTCTCTTATAGGGATACATATATTTGGAACACTAAATCAAACACGGTTTATGCTAGCTCTTTGATCCTTGACACAATAAAGCAGTTTCCAGTTCTATCTCTATGGTTTGTTTGCTGTTGATGTAGCCCTAAGCAGAGACTCAGAAAATCACTTTCATACAAAGGGGTTGCCAAGCTTTCAAAAAACTACGAGTTGCCTGAAATCTCAGCAAACATTTTTTCACCCAAACTTGACGATTCTCTCAGAAAATGATCAGTACACCAAAACCACTTGGCTCACCCAATTTCGTTCTTCTAGTTTTAAACCGTTCGTTTGCAGTACCTGGTTTCATTTTTAGGTTTCACTCTGTTTTCTCCTATCGGGATACATGTATTTGGAACTCTAAATCAAACACGGTTTGTGCTAGCTCTTTGAAACTTGACACAATAAAGCAGTTTCAAGTTCTATCTCTATGGTTTGTTTGCTGTTGATGTAGCCCTAAGCAGAGACTGGCGAAAATGTCTTTCATGGAAAGGGGTTGCCAAGCTTCCAAAAACTACGAGTTGCCTGAAATCTCAGCAAACATTTTTTCACCCAATCTTGATGATTCTTTCAGGTAATGATCAGTACACCAAAACCACTTGGCTCACCAAATTTCGTTCTTCTAGGTTAAACCGTTCGTTTGCAGTAACCGGTTTCATTTTTAGGTTCCACTCTGTTTTCTCCTATAGGGAGACATGTATTTGGAACTCTAAATCAAACAAGGTTTGTGCTAGCTCTTTGAAACTTGACACAATAAAGCACTTTCAAGTTCTATCTCTATGGTTTGTTTGCTCTTGATGTAGCCCTAAGCAGAGACTGGCGGAAAATGACTTTCATAGAATGGGGTTGCCAAGATTCCAAAAAACTACAAGTTGCCTGAAATCTCAGCAAACATTTTTTCACCAAATCTTGTCGATTCATTCAGGTAATGATCAGTACACCAAAACCACTTGGCTCACCAAATTTCGTGCTTCTTGGTTAAACCGTTCGTTTGCAGTACCCGGTTTCATTTTTAGGTTTCACTCTGTTTTCTCCTGTAGGGATACATGTATTTGGAACTCTAAATCAAACACGGTTTGTGCTAGCTTTTTGAAACTTGACACAATAAAGCAGTTTCAAGTTCTGTCTCTATGCTTTGTTTGCTGTTGATGTAGCCCTAAGCAGAGAATGGCGGAAAATGACTTTCATGGAAAGGGGTTGCCAAGCTTCCAAAAAACTACGAATTGCCTGAAATCACAGCAAACATTATATCACCCAATCTTGATGATTCTTTCAGGTAATGATCAGTACACCAAACCACTTGGCTCACCAAATTTCGTTCTTCTAGGTTAAACCGTTCGTTTGCAGTAACCTGTTTCATTTTTAGGTTTCACTCTGTTTTCTCCTATAGGCATACATGTATTTGGAACTCTAAATCAAACACGGTTTGCGTTAGCTCTTTGAACCTTGACACAATAAAGCAGTTTCAAGTTCTATCTCTATGGTTTGTTTGCTGTTGATGTAGCCCTAAGCAGAGAATGGCGAAAATCACTTTCATGGAAAGGGGTTGATAAGCTTCCAAAAACTACGAGTTGCATGAATCTCAGCAAACATTTTTTCACCCAATCTTGATGATTCTTTCAGGTAATGATCAGTACACCAAAACCACTTGGCTCACCAAATTTCGTTCTTCTAGGTTAAACCGTTCGTTTGCAGTAACCGGTTTCATTTTTAGGTTTCACTCTGTTTTCTCCTATAGCGATACATGTATTTGGAACTCTAAATCAAACACGGTTTGTGCTAGCTCTTTGAAACTTGACACAATAAAGCAGTTTCAAGTTCTATCTCTATGGTTTGTTTGCTGTTGATATAGCCCTAAGGAGAGACTAGCGAAAATGACTTTCATGGAAACGGGTTGCCAAGCTTCCAAAAAACTACGAGTTGCCTGAAATCTCAGCAAACCCTTTTTCACCCAATCTTGATGAAACTTTCAGGTAATGATTAGTACACCAATCCCACTTGGCTCGCCAAATTTCGTTCTTTTAGGTTTAAACCGTTCGTTGGCAGTAACTGGTTTCATTTTGAGGTTTCACTCTGTTTTCTCCTATAGGGATACATGTATTTGGAACTCTAAATCAAACACGGTTTGTGCTAGCTTTTGAAACTTGACACTATAAAGCAGTTTCCAGTTCTATCTCTATGGTTTGTTTGCTGTTGATGTAGCCCTAAGCAGAGACTTCGAAAATCACTTTCATGGAAAGGGGTTGCCAAGCTTTCACAAAACTACGAGTTGCCTGAAATCTCAGCAAACATTTTTTCACCCAATCTTGACGATTCTTTCAGGTAATTATCAGTACACAGAAACCACTTGGCTCACCAAATTTCGTACTTCTAGGTTAAACCGTTCGTTTGCAGTAACCTGTTTCATTTTTAGGTTTCACTCTGTTTTCTCCTATAGGGATACATGTATTTGGAACTCTAAATCAAACACGATTTGTGCTAGCTTTTTGAAACTTGACACAATAAAGCAGTTTCCAGTTCTATCTCTATGGTTTGTTTGCTGTTGATGTAGCCCTAAGCAGTGACTCCGAAAATCACTTTCATGGAAAGGAATTGCCAAGCTTTCAAAAAATTACGAGTTTCCTGAAATCTCAGCAAACATTTTTTCACCCAATCTTGACGATTCTATCAGGTAATGATCAGTACACCAAAACGACTAGGCTCACCAAGTTTCGTTCTTCTAGTTTAAACTGTTCGTTTGCAGTAACCGTTTTCATTTTTAGGTTTCACTCTGTTTTCTCCTATAGGGATACATGTACTTGGAACTCTAAATCAAACACGGTTTGTGCTAGATCTTTGAAATTGACACAATAAAACAGTTTCAAGTTCTATCTCTATGGTTTGTTTGCTGTTGATGTAACCCTAAGCAGAGACTGGCGAAAATCACTTTCATTTAAAGGGGTTGCCAAGCTTCCAAAAAACTACGAGTTGCCTGAAATCTCAGCACACATTTTTTCACCCAATCTATATGATTCTTTCAGGTAATGATCAGTACACCAAAACCACTTGGCTCACCAAATTTCGTTCTTCTATTTTAAAACGTTTGTTTGCGGTAACCGTTTTCATTTTTAGGTTTCCCTCTGTTTTCTCCTATAGGGATACATGTATTTGGAACTCTAAATCAAACACGGTTTGTGCTAGCTCTTTGAAACTTGACACAATAAAGCAGTTTCAAGTTCTATCTCTATGGTATGCTTGCTGTTGATGTAGCCCTAAGCAGAGACTGGCGAAAATCACTTTCATTTATAGGGGTTGCCACGCTTCCAAACAACTACGAGTTGCCTGAAATCTCAGCACACATTTTTTTCACCCAATCTTTATGATTCTTTCAGGTAATGATTAGTACACCAAAACCACTAGGCTCACCAAATTTCGTTCTTCTAGGTTAAACCGTTCGTTTGCAGTAACCGGTTTCATTTTAGGTTTCATTTTGTTTTCTCTAATAGGGATACATATATTTGGAACACTAAATCAAACACGGTTTGTGCTAGCTCTTTGATCCTTGACACAATAAAGCAGTTTCCAGTTCTATCTCTATGGTTTGTTTGCTGTTGATGTAGCCCTAAGCAGAGACTGGCGAAAATGACTTTCATGGAAAGGGGTTGCCAAGCTTCCAAAAAACTACGAGTTGCCTGAAATCTCAGCAAACATTTTTTCACCCAATCTTGATGATTCTTTCAGGTAATGATCATTACACCAAAACCACTTGGCTCACCAAATTTCGTTCTCCTAGGTTAAACCGTTCGTTTGCAGTAACCGGATTCATTTTTAGGTTTCACTCTATTTTCTCCTATAGTGATACATGTATTTGGAACTCTAAATCAAACACGGTTTGTGTTAGCTCTTTGAACCTTGACACAATAAAGCAGTTTCAAGTTCTATCTCTATGGCTTGTTTGCTGTTGATATAGCCCTAAGCAGAGACTAGCGAAAATGACTTTCATGGAAAGGGGTTGCCAAGCTTCCAAAAAACTACGAGTTGCCTGAAATCTCAGCAAACATTTTTTCACCCAATCTTGATGATTCTTTCAGGTAATGATCAGTACACCAAAACCACTTGGCTCACCCAATTTCGTTCTTCTAGGTTAAACCGTTCGTTTGCAGAAAACGGTTTTATTTTTAGGTTTCACTCTGTTTTCTCATATAGGGATACATGTATTTGGAACTCTAACTCAAACACGGTTTGTCCTAACTCTTTGAAATTTGACACAATAAAGCAGTTTCCAGTTCTATCTCTATGGTTTGTTTGCTGTTGATGTACCCCTAAGCAGAGTCTGGCGAAAATGACTTTCATGGAAAGCGGTTGCCAAGCTTCCAAAAAACTACGAGTTGCCTGAAATCTCAGCAAATATTTTTTCACCCAATCTTGAGGGTTCTTTCAGGTAATGATCAGTACACCAAACCCACTAGGCTCACCAAGTTTCGTTCTTCAAGGTTAAACCGTTCGATTGCAGTAACCGTTTTCATTTTTAGGTTTCACTCTGTTTTCTCCTATAGGTTTACATGTATTTGGAACTCTAAATCAAACACGGTTTGTGCTAGCTCTTTGAAACTTCACACAATAAAGCAGTTTCAAGTTCTATCTCTATGGTTTGTTTGCTGTTGATGTAGCCCTCAGCAGAGACTGGCGAAAATCACTTTCATGGAAAGGGGTTGCTAAGCTTCCAAAAAACTACGAGTTGCCTGAATCTCAGCAAATATTTTTTCACCCAATCTTGATGATACGTTCAGGTAATGATCAGTACACCAATCCCACTTGGCTCGCCAAATTTCGTTCTTCTAGATTAAACCGTTCGTTGGCTGTAACCGATTTCATTTTGAGGTTTCACTCTGTTTTCTCCTATAGGGATACATGTATTTGGAACTCTAAATCAAACACGGTTTGTGCTAGCTCTTTGAAACTTCACACAATAAAGCAGTTTCAAGTTCTATCTCTATGGTTTGTTTGCTGTTGATGTAGCCCTCAGCAGAGACTGGCGAAAATCACTTTCATGGAAAGGGTTGCTAAGCTTCCAAAAAACTACGAGTTGCCTGAATCTCAGCAAACATTTTTTCACCCAATCTTGATGATTCTTTCAGGTAATGATCAGTACACCAAAACCATTTGGCTCACCCAATTTCGTTCTTCTAGGTTAAACCGTTCATTTGCAGTAACCGATTTCATTTTTAGGTTTCACTCTGTTTTCTCCTATAGGGATGCATGTATTTGGAACTCTAAATCAAACACGGTTTGTGCTAGCTCTTTGAACCTTGACACAATAAAGCAGTTTCAAGTTCTATCTCTATGGTTTGTTTGCTGTTGATGTAGCCCTAAGCAGAGACTGGCGAGAATCACTTTCATGGAAAGGGCCTGCCAAGCTTCCAAAAAACTACGATTGCCTGAATCTCAGCAAATATTTTTTAACCCAATCTTGATGATTCTTTCAGGTAATGATCAGTACACCAAAACCACTTGGCTCACCCAATTTCGTTCTTCTGGTTAAACCGTTCGTTTGCAGTAACCGGTTTCATTTTTAGGTTTCACTCTGTTTTCTCCTATAGGGATACATGTATTTGGAACTCTAAATCAAACACGGTTTGTGCTAGCTCTTTGAAACTTGACACAATAAAGCAGTTTCAACTTCTATCTCTATGGTTTGTTTGCTGTTGATGTAGCCCTAATCAGAGACTGGTGAAAATCACTTTCATTGAAAGGGGTTGCCAAGCTTCCAAAAAACTACGAGTTGCCTGAAATCTCAGCAAATATTTTTTCACCAAATCTTGATGATTCTTCCAGGTAATGATCAGTACACCAAAACCACTTGGCTCACCAAATTTCGTTCTTCTAGGTTAAACCGTTCGTTTGCAGTAACTGGTTTCATTTTTAGGTTTCACTCTGTTTTCTCCTATAGGGATACATGTATTTGGAACTCTAAATCAAACACGGTTTGTGCTAGCTCTTTGAAACTTGACACAATAAAGCAGATTCCAGTTCTATCTCTATGGTTTGTTTGCTGTTGATGTAGCCCTAAGCAGAGACTGGCAAAAATGACTTTCATGGAAAGGGGTTGCCAAGCTTCCAAATAACTACGAGTTTCCTGAAATCTCAGCAAACATTTTTCAACCAATCTTGATGATTCTTTCAGGTAATGATCAGTACACCAAAACCACGTGGCTCACCAAATTTCGTTCTTCTATGTTAAACCGTTCGTTTGCAGTAACCTGTTTCATTTTTAGGTTTCACTCTGTTTTCTCCTATAGGGATACATGTATTTGGAACTCTAAATCAAACACGGTTTGTGCTAGCTCTTTGAAACTTCACACAATAAAGCAGTTTCAAGTTCTATCTCTATGGTTTGTTTGCTGTTGATGTAGCCCTCAGCAGAGACTGGCGAAAATCACTTTCATGGAAAGGGGTTGCTAAGCTTCCAAAAAACTACGAGTTGCCTGAATCTCAGCAAACATTTTTTCACCCAATCTTGATGATTCTTTCAGGTAATGATCAGTACACCATAACCATTTGGCTCACCCAATTTCGTTCTTCTAGGTTAAACCGTTCATTTGCAGTAACCGATTTCATTTTTAGGTTTCACTCTGTTTTCTCCTATAGGGATGCATGTATTTGGAACTCTAAATCAAACATGGTTTGTGCTAGCTCTTTGACCTTGACACAATAAAGCAGTTTCCAGTTCTATCTCTATGGTTTGTTTGCTGTTGATGTAGCCCTAAGCAGAGACTGGCGAGAATCACTTTCATGGAAAGGGCCTGCCAAGCTTCCAAAAAACTACGAGTTGCCTGAAATCTCAGCAAACACTTTTTCACCCAATCTTGATGATACTTTCAGGTAATGATCAGTACACCAATCCCAGTTGGCTCACCAAATTTCGTTCTTCTAGGTTAAACCGTTCGTTGGCAGTAACCGGTTTCATTTTGAGGTTTCACTCTGTTTTCTCCTATAGGGATACATGTATTTGGAACTCTAAATCAAACACGGTTTGTGCTAGCTCTTTGAAACTTGACACAATAAAGCAGTTTCAAGGTCTATCTCTATGGTTTGTTTGCTGTTGATGTAGCCCTAAGCAAGACTGGCGAAAATCACTTTCATGGAAAGGGGTTAGTAAGCTTCCAAAAAACTACGAGTTGCCTGAATCTCAGCAAACATTTTTTCGCCCAATCTTCATGATTCTTTCAGGTAATGATCAGTATACAAAAACCACTTGGCTCCCCCAATTTCGTTCTTCTAGGTTAAACCGTTCGTTTGCAGTAACCGGTTTCATTTTTAGGTTTCACTCTGTTTTCTCCTATAGGGATACATGTATTTGGAACTCTAAATCAAACACGGTTTGTGGTAGCTCTTTGAAACTTGACACAATAAAGCAGTTTCAAGTTCTATCTCTATGGTTTGTTTACTGTTGATGTAGCCCTAAGCAGAGACTGGCGAAAATCACTTCATTGGAAAAAGGTTGCTAAGCTTCCAAAAACTACGAGTTGCCTGAATCTCAGCAAACATTTTTTCACCCAATCTTGATGATTCTTTCAGGTAATGATCAGTACACCAAAACCTCTTGGCTCACCCAATTTCGTTCTTCTAGGTTAAACCGTTCGTTTGCAGTAACCGGTTTCATTTTTAGGTTTCACTCTGTTTTCTCCTATAGGGATACATGTATTTGGAACTCTAAATCAAACACGGTTTGTGCTAGCTCCTTGAAACTTGACACAATAAAGCAGTTTCCAGTTCTATCTCTATGGTTTGTTTGCTGTTGATGTAGCCCTAAGCAGAGACTGGTGAAAATCACTTTCATTGAAAGGGGTTGCCAAGCTTCCAAAAACTACGAGTTGCCTGAAATCTCAGCAAATATTTTTTCACCAAATCTTGATGATTCTTCCAGGTAATGATCAGTACACCAAAACCACTTGGCTCACCAAATTTCGTTCTTCTAGGTTTAAACCGTTCGTTTGCAGTTACTGGTTCATTTTTAGGTTTCACTCTGTTTTCTCCTATAGGGATACATGTATTTGGAACTCTAAATCAAACACGGTTTGTGGTAGCTGTTTGAAACTTTACACAATAAAGCAGATTCCAGTTCTATCTCTATGGTTTGTTTGCTGTTGATGTAGCCCTAAGCAGAGACTGGCGAAAATGACTTTCATGGAAAGGGGTTGCCAAGCATCCAAATAACTACGAGTTTCCTGAAATCTCAGCAAACATTTTTTCAACCAATCTTGATGATTCTTTCAGGTAATGATCAGTACACCAAAACCACGTGGCTCACCAAATTTCGTTCTTCTATGTTAAACCGTTCGTTTGCAGTAACCGGTTTCATTTTTAGGTTTCACTCTGTTTTCTCCTATAGGGATACATGTTTTTGGAACCCTAAATCAAACACGGTTTGTGCTAGCTCTTTGAAACTTGACACAATAAAGCAGTTTCAAGTTCTATCTCTATGGTTTGTTTGCTGTTGATGTAGCCCTAAGCAGAGACTGGCGAAAATGTCTTTCATGGAAAGGGGTTGCCAAGCTTCCAAAAAACTACGAGTTGCCTGAAATCTCAGCAAACATTTTTTCACCCAATCTTGATGATTCTGTCAGGTAATGATCAGTACACCAAAACCACTTGGCTCACCCAATTTCGTTCTTCTAGGTTTAAACCGTTCTTTTGCAGTAACCGGTTTCATTTTTAGGTTTCACTCTGTTTTCTCCTATAGGGATACATGTATTTGGAACTCTAAATCAAACACGGTTTGTGCTAGCTCTTTGAAACTTGACACAATAAAGCAGTTTCAAGTTCTATCTCTATGGTTTATTTGCTGTTGATGTATCCCTAAAGAGAGACTGGCGAAAATCACTTTCATGGAAAGGGGTTGCCAAGCTTTCAAAAAACTAAGAGTTGCCTCAAATCTCAGCAAACGTTTTTTCACCCAATCGTGATGATTCTTTTAGGTAATGATCAGTACACCAAAACCATTAGGCTCACCATGTTTCGTTTTCTAGGTTAAACCGTTCGTTTGCAGTAACCGTTTTCATTTTTAGGTTTCACTCTGTTTTCTCCTATAGGGATACGTATATTTTGAACTCTAAATCAAACACGGTTTGTGCTAGCTCTTTGAAACTTGACACAATAAAGCAGTTTCAAGTTCTATTTCTATGGTTTGTTTGCTGTTGATGTAGACTTAAGCAGAGACTGGCGAAAATCACTTTCATGGAAAGGGGTTGCCAAGCTTTCAAAAAACTACGAGTTGCCTGAAATCTCAGCAAACATTTTTTCACCCAATCTTGACGATTCTTTCAGGTAATGATCAGTACACCAAAACCACTAGGCTCACCAAGTATCGTTCTTCTAGGTTAAACCGTTCGTTTGTAGTAACCGTTTTCATTTTTAGGTTTCACTCTGTTTTCTCCTATAGGGATACATGTATTTGGAACTCTAAATCAAACAAGGTTTGTGCTAGCTCTTTGAAACTTGACACAATAAAGCAGTTTCCAGTTCTAACTCTATGGTTTGTTTGCTGTGGAATTAACCCTAAGCAGAGACTGACGAAAATCACTTTCATTTAAAGGGGTTGCCAAGGTTCCAAAAACTACGAGTTGCCTGAAATCTCAGCACACATTTTTTCTCCAAATCTATATGATTCTTTCAGGTAATGATCAGTACACCAAAACCACTTGGCTCACCAAATTTCGTTCTTCTAGGTAAAAACGTTCGTTTGCTGTAACCGTTTTCATTTTTTGGTTTCACTCTTTTTTCTCCTATAGGGATACATGTATTTGGAACTCTAAATCAAACACGGTTTGTGCTAGCTCTTTGAAACTTGACACAATAAAGCAGTTTCAAGTTCTATCTCTATGGTTTGTTTGCTGTTGATGTAGCCCTAAGCAGAGACTGGCGAAAATCACTTTCATTGAGAGGGGTTGCTAAGCTTCCAAAAAACTACGAGTTGCCTGAATCTCAGCAAATATTTTTTCACCCAATCTTCATGATTCTTTCAGGTAATGATCAGTACACAAAAACCACTTGGCTCACCCAATTTCGTTCTTCTAGGTTAAACCGTTCGTTGACAGTAACCGGTTTCATTTTTAGGTTTAACTCTGTTTTCTCCTATAGGGATACATGTATTTGGAACTCTAAATCAAACACGGTTTGTGCTAGCTCTTTGAAACTTGACACAATAAAGCAGTTTCCACTTCTATCTCTATGGTTTGTTTGCTGTTGATGTAGCCCTAAGCAGAGACTGTCGAAAATGACTTTCATGGAAAGGGGTTGCCAAGCTTCCAAAAAACTAAGATTTGCCTGAAATCTCAGCAAACATTTTTTCAACCAATCTTGATGATTCTTTCAGGTAATGATCAGTACACCAAAACCACTTGGCTCACCAAATTTCGTTCTTCTCAGTTAAACCGTTCGTTTGCAGTAACCTGTTTCATTTTTAGGTTTCACTCTGTTTTCTCCTATAGGGATACATGTATTTGGAACTCTAAATCAAACACGGTTTGTGCTAGCTCTTTGAAACGTGACACAGTAAAGCAGTTTCAAGTTCCATCTCTACGGTTTGTTTGCTGTTGATGTAGCACTAAGCAGAGACTGGCGAAAATCACTTTCATGGAAAGGGGTTGCTAAGCTTCCAAAAAACTCGGAGTTGCCTGAATCTCAGCAAACATTTTTTCACCCAATAATGATGATTCTTTCAGGTAATGAACAGTACACCAAAACCATTTGGCTCACCCAATTTCATTCTTCTAGGTTAAACCGTTCGTTTGCAGTAACCGGTTACATTTTTAGGTTTCACTCTGTTTTCTCCTATAGGAATGCATGTATTTCGAACTCTAAATCAAACACGGTTTGTGCTAGCTCTTTGAAACTTGACACAATAAAGCAGTTTCAAGTTCTATCTCTATGGTTTGTTTGCTGTTGATGTAGCCCTAAGAAGAGACTGGCGAAAATCACTTTCAGGGAAAGGGGTTGCCAAGCTTTCAAAAAACTACTAGTTGCCTGAAGTCTCAGCAAACATTTTTTCACCGTATCTTGACGATTCTTTCAGGTAATGATCA
>NW_027523415.1:0-48707 GCF_052094955.1 Ictidomys tridecemlineatus
CATTAAAAAACGGAAATTTGAAGAGTCATCGGGATAAGAAGAAGGCACAGAGATTCAAACCACAAGGAAATGGACAGCATATTAAATGAAATAATTGTAGAAAACTTCCCAGAGATGAAAGATGGGAATGGATTAGCCAAATCCTGGAAGCCTACAGGACCCCAAACATTCAAAATTATAATAGACGAACTCCAAGACACATAATTTATGAAGATAGCCAACATACAGGACAAGGAGAGAATATAAAAAGCTACCAGAGAAAGAGACAGATTACATCAGGGTAAACCAATTAGGTTAACGACTGATTTCTCAGCAAGCAGACTTTGAAAGCGAGAAGATCCTGGAACAATGTATTTCGAACGCTGAAAAATAATGGATTTCAACCAAGAATACTGTATCCAGCAAAATTGAGCTTCAGATTTGACAACGAAATTAAAATATTCACGATAAACAAAAGCTAAAGAATTTGCAGCAAGAAAACCAGCACTGCAAAGCATTCTGAGCAATAACTACAAGAAGAGGATTGAAAAATAGTGCCCAAAACTACTAACACAAGAGGTATCTCAGTAAAGGAGGAGAAAATAACCAAAAAAGTAAACTAGCCAAACTAAAATAAATAAATAAAGAAGCATGACTGGAAGTACAAATCATATCTCAATTGTAACTTTAAATGTTAATGGCCTAAACTCACCAATCAAGAAGACATAGGCTAGCAACCTGGATCAAAAAAACAAATCCAACAATATGCTGCCTTCAGGAGACTCATGATATGAAAGACATACACAGGCTGAAGGTAAAAGGTGGGAAAAATCATACCACTCACATGGCCCCTCGGAAGCAAGCAGGATGCCATACTCATATCAATTAAAATCAACTTCAAACCTAGTAAATTAAGAAGGATAAAGAAGGACACTATATACTGTTAAAAGGGACCATCCACCAAGACATAACAATTATCAATTTGATGCACAAACAATGGAGCTGCACTCTACATAAAACAAACGCTCCTCAAGTTCAAGAGTCAAATAAGACCATAACACAATAATTACGGGGTGACTTCAACACACCGCTCTCGCCATTAGACAGATCCTCTAGACAAAGCTGAATAAAGAAACTATAGAACTCAACAGCACAATCAATAACCTAGACCTAACTGACATATATAGAATATACCAACCATCATCAAGTGGAATACACGTTTTCTCCAAGACATGGATCCTACTCAAAAATAGACCATATATTATGCCATAAGGCAAATCTTTAGTAAATATAAAAGTGTGGAGATAATACCATGCACCATATCTGACCATAATGGAATGAAATTGGAAATCAATGATAAAAAAAGGAAGAAAAATCCTACACCACATGGAAAATGAACAATATGTTATTGAATGATCAATGGGTTACAGAAGACATAAAGGAAGAGATAAAAAAATTCTTAGAGTCAAATGATAATACAGACACAACATACCGGAATCTATGGGACACAATGAAAGCAGTTTTAAGAGGAAATTCATATCCTGGAGTTTCTTTCATTCAAAAAAAAGAAAAAACAACAAATAATGAACTCACACTACAACAAACACTCGAAACGAGAAAAGGAAGAACAAATCAACAGCAATTGTAGTAGAAGACAAGAAATAAATAAAATTAGAGCAGAAATAAACGAAATTGAAACAAAAAAAACCATTGAAAAATTGATAAAACTAAAAGTTGGTTCTTTGAAAAAAATAAATAAGAATAGACAAGCCCTTAGCTATGCTAACAAAAAGAAGAAGAGAGAGAACATCAAATTACTAATATACGGGATGAAAAAGGCAATATCACAACAGACACTACAGAAATACAGAGATAATTAGAAAGTATTTTGAAACCCTATATTCTAATAAAATAGAGATAGCGAGGATATCGATAAATTTCTTAAGGCATATGATTTGCCCAGATTGAGACAGGAAGACACACACAATTTAAACAGACCAATAACAAAGGAAGAAATAGAAGAAGCCATTCCAAAAGTCTACCAACCAAGAAAAGCCCTGGGACCTGATGGGTATACGCGGAGTTCTACAAAACCTTCAAAGAAGAACTAATACCAATACTTTTCAAACTATTTCAAGAAATAGAAAAAGAAGGAGCTCTTCCAAATTCATTCTATGAGGCCAACATCACCCTGATCCCCAAAACCAGACAAAACACTTCCAAAGAAAGAAAAAACTACAGACCAATATCTCTAATGAACTTGGATGCAAAAATTCTCAATAAAATTCTGGCGAATCGATACAAAAACATATCAGAAAACTTGTGCACCATGATCCAAGTAGGATTCATCCCTGGGATGCAAGGCTGGTTCAACATACGGAAATCAATACATGCTATTCACCACATCAATAGGCTTAAAGACAAGAACCATATGATCATCTCGATAGATGCAGAAAAAGCATTTGACAAAATACAACATCCCTTTATGTTCAAAACATTAGAAAAACTAGGGATATCAGGAAATTACCTCAACATTGTAAAAGCTATATATGCTAAACCTCAGGCTAGCATCATCCTAAACGGAGAAAACTGAAGGCATTCCCTCTAAAATCTGGAACAAGACAGGGATGTCCTCTATCACCACTTTCTATTCAATTTAGTTCTCGAAGTACTAGCCAGAGCAATTAGACAGACAAAAGAAATTAAAGGCATAAAAATAGGAAAAGAAGAAATTAAATTATCGCTATTTGCAGATGACATGATAATTTACTTAACAGACCCAAAAGGATCTACAAAGAAGCTGCTAGAGTTAATAAATGAATTCAGCAAAGTGGCAGGATATAAAATCAACACGCACAAATCAAAGGCATTCCTGTATATCAGCAACAAAACCTCTGAAATGGAAATAAGGAAAACCACTCCATTCACAATATCCTCAAAGAAAATAAGATACTTGGGAATCAACCTAACAAAAGAGGTGAAAGATTTATACAATGAAAACTACAGAACCTTAAAGAGAGAGATAGAAGAAGATCTCAGAAGATGGAAAAATGTACCCTGTTCATGGATAGGCAGAACTAACATCATCAAAATGGCGATATTACCCAAGTTCTCTACAGGTTTAATGCGATGCCAATCAGAATCCCAAAGACATTTCTTGTAGAAATAGATAAAGCAATCATGAAATTCATATGGAAAAACAAAAGACCCAGAATAGCAAAAGCAATTCTAAGCAGGAAGTGTGAATCTGGAGGTATAGCGATACCAGAGCTCAAACTGTACTACAAAGCAATAGTAACAAAAACAGCATGGTACTGGTACCAAAACAGGCAGTGTGGACCAATGGTACAGAAATAAGGACACAGAGACTAATCCACAAAGTTACAACTATCTTATATTTGATAAAGGGGCTAAAAACATGCAAGGAGGAAGGATAGCATCTTCAACAAATGGTGCTGGGAAAATTGGAAAATCCATATGCAAACAAAATGAAATTGAATCCCTTTCTCTCGCCCAGCCACAAAAGTTAACTCAAAATGGATCAAGGAGCTAGATATAAAAACAGAGACACTGCGTCTGATAGAAGAAAAGTTGGCTACGATCTACATATTGTGGGGTCGGGCTCCAAATTCCTTAATAGAACGCCCGTAGCCCAAGAGTTAATGACAAGAATAAAGAAATGGGACCTACTTAAACTAAAAAGTTTTTTCTCAGCAAGAGAAACAGTAAAAGAGGTAAATAGAGAGCCTACATCCTGGGAACAAATTTTTACCCCTCACACCTCAGACAGAGCCCTAATATCCAGAATGTACAAAGAACTCAAAAAATTAAACAATAAGATAACAAATAACCCAATCAACAAATGGGGCCAAGGACCTGAACAGACACTTCTCAGAGGAGGACATACAATCAATCCACAAGCACATGAGAAAAATGCTCAACATCTCTAGCAATCAGAGAAATGCAAATCAAAACCACCCTAAGATACCATTTCACTCCTGTAAGATTGGAAGCCATTATGAAGTCAAACAACAATAAGTGTTGGCGAGGATGTGGGGAAAAGGGCACACTTGTTCACTGCTGGTGGGACTGCAAAATGGTGAGGCCAATTTGGAAAGCAGTATGGAGATTCCTGGGAAAGCTGGAATGGATCCACCATTTGACCCAGCTATTGCCCTTCTTGGACGATTCCCTGAGGACCTTAAAAGAGCACACTATACGGATACGGCCACATCAATGATTATAGCAGCACAATTCACAATAGCTAGACTGTGGAACCACCTAGATGCCCTTCAATAGATGAGTGGATAAAAAAATTGTGGCAGCTATACACAATGGAGTATTATGCAGCACTAAGAAATGACAAAATCATAGAATTTGCAGGGAAATGGATGGCATTAGAGCAGATTATGCTAAGTGAAGCTAGCCAAGCCCTAAAAAACAAATGTCAAATGTCTTCTTTGATATAAAAGAGAGCCACTAAGAATAGAACAGGAAGGAAGAGCATGAGGAAAAAGACTACCAGTAAACTAAGACGAATGGGGGAGAGAAAGGAAGAGAGAAGGGAAAACATATGGAAATGGTAGGAGACCTTCAGTGATACACAAAATAATAAGAGGTTATGAGGGGCAAGGGGGTGGGGGGAAAAAAAGGGGAGAGAATTGAACAACAGCAAGGGAGGTAGAGAGGGATGTTGGGAGGGGAGGGGAGGGGAGGGGGGATAGTAGGGGATAGGAAAGGTAGCAGAATACAACAGTCACTAATATGCCATTATGTAAAAATGTGAGTATGTAACAGAAGTGAGTCTGTATTATGTATTTGGGGAGTTCAAAACCCAATTGAGTCGAATGTATGGAAGATGATATGTCTTGAGCTCTGTAATGTTTTGAACAACCAATAAAAAAAAAATTTTATGTAAACTAGAAGCAAAAAAAAATAAGAATACAAGAAATTTTGACAAATGATATATACTTAGGTATTTTTCCTTCTTTTGTATTGTAAGATTTTACCTCACCAAACATTACTTTTCTTGAAAAAAAATGATTGATACAATTACTGATTTTCTATCATGTTACCCATGCTAATCCGTGATCCATTGTTTTGAACTAAAATTTCTGCTACTTTTTCAATCTTAAATGAAAAATATTATAGTAAAACAGTAGGCTCTTGGTCCAGATAGATGTGGATTGAAATCCATCTGTTTTTTACTAGATGTTGTTTGTAAAAAAGTCAGCTCATCTCTATTCCTCAGTTTGTTCCTTGCTTATGATATTAATGATGTCTATTTCACAACTGCTGAAAAAAGTTTTGAGATAATATAAGCTATGTGTCTGGCACATTACATTTACTCAATGCCTTTTATCAAGTTAAAAAATGTCTATCCATTTTTTACTAGTAGTTTCTTTTTGTGTGTGTGTGTGTATGTGTGCTGGGTTTTGAATTCAGAGCCTTATGCATACTAAGCATGCACTCTAACACTGGACTTTGCCCCTAGTTTCATTTAGTTATTAGTTTTTATCATAAATAGATATTGAATTTTCTTATTTTCTCTGCATCTATTGAAATGATATATATTTTTTCTTATTTAGTCTGTTACTATGGAAATTCCGTTGATTGAATTTTTGAATATTGAACCAGCCTTGCATTCTGGGATTGATCTCAATTGAACTGTAATGTTACCCTTATTCTATATGGCTGAGTTCAGTTTGTAATATTGTTCCCTGCTTGCTTTGTGTATTCTATTTTCACTGTTCTCCAGAGATAATCTATATCTTGAAGAATTCTCAGCTGTATTCTACTTTTATTTTCAGTCAAATGCATGTTAGTGGACTAGTGGGAAACAGAGAAGAGATTTCTGATGTTTCCAGGAAGCCCTGCCTTAGGTACTGTAAACTCATTCACAGGGTTATGGCCTTCACAGTGACCCACTTTCTAGCAATGTGGCTGAGCCTAGTTCTTATTCCTCCCGACGTTAGACATTTCGGCCTGTTCCATTCCATAGCTGCAAAGGTTTCCGTTGAGTGTCCTAATGTACAGTTTCTGTTACTCTTGTCCCTAAAGATTACAACTTTTATTCTATTCAAAAAATCAGGATATGGGCCTGGGGAGGGAGTTTTGGCTGCTGTTGCTGCTCTTTGTCCCTCCACCTATCCAAGAAATGATACCGTTAAAGACACTTTCTCAGAATACTTCCCTATCTTCCTGGGAGCATTTGATGAAATCCATGGAGAAAAAAGAAAAAAATACAAACATAATTATGTCTATAACTCTCTGGGTCTTTATGCTCTTAAACCAGTCTATACTTAGTCTTTAGCAATCCATTAACTATTTTTTATTTGAGTTTTTTTTAAATAAATAAACTCCTAGGTATCTAGTGGGTTCTCCCATTGTTAAAAAAATGCCTGGATTATTTTGGTTGCTTATCTCTCCCCAGACTTAGGTTAGTTGTTTGCCTTATAATCCTCATCCCTAATAAAGTCATGGAAAGTCATTAATTTGCATTTTCTTCTGCTCTTTTTGGTTATTATAATGATAAAAACAACATGCTTTCTAGCTATTTCGATAGATACTCAAGGTAAAATTTGAAGTCTATACACTTACTTTTCAAAATATTTAGTAATTTCTAATTTAGTTTAAATATGTATTTATTCTATTCAAAACAATCCCATTCCTAGCATATTTCCAAGGAAATTTATGCACAGTTCACAAAAATTCTTGTGTAAAAATTCATAATAACTCAAACAAATATTATGCCTTCAGCAGAAGGACAGAAGACAAATCACAGTTTATCATGCAGTGGAATAATTCCGTTACTTTAGAAACACAAATACTGGAACATTAATAACATTGACAAATCTAAAAAAAATTTTCTGGGTGAAAGAAGCCAGATACAAAATATATACTGTATGTTTCCTTTAAATAAAGTTCAAAAATTAGCAAAACAGCTATAATGGTCAAGTAATAATGGTGGTCTTTTTTTGTTTTGGAGCTCAGGGGTGATATCAGTTGAAGCATGAAGGAATTTTCTAAAGTGATGGAAATGTTTTATATCCTGATTTTTGGTAGTTCATATATATGTAAAATATTATAAACCCATACACTTTAGATCTGTGCATTTTTTGAGTACAAATTATAGTTCAATTTTTAAAAATAGCCTTATTTTAAAAATAAGTAATTAATGGGGAAGAGTGGTACCTGCCTGTAATCCCAGGTACTTTGGAGACTAAGGCAGGAGGATCATAAATTTGAAACTCTGCAAGGGCCCCCGCCCCAAATAATTGAAAAGGTTGGGGATATAGCTTCATGGTAGAGTGCCACTGGGTTCAATCCCCAGTACTGCAGTAAGTAAGTAAGTAAGTAAGTAAGTAAGTAAGTAAGTAAATTGATAAATAAAAGTAAAAGCATTTTTTCAAGATGATTTTTAACTCAGGATTGGTTAGAACCACATCTAAATATTTTTTTAGGTCTCTAAAAGGTTGAGTATTTTCTTCCATTTTTTGCATTTCTCTACTTCTTTTTACCCCAGTGATAGTCCAGGACATATCACATTTGACAAGTGACATCAGTTGTTTCCTGATCACGATCTGTTTGAAGCAGTGAATGTGATTGGTGGGTGTATTCGGTCTGTATCACAGACACAAAGCCTTGCTCACAATGATGGATGGGCGTGTGCATGTGTATGTGTGTGTGTGTGTGTGTGTGTGTGTGTGTGTGTGTGTTATTGGTTGTGGATTGGTCTTGACTGAGAACACTGTCTTATAGTTAGTGGGATGGCAAGTTGGCACCTCAGGCAACATTGATGGCAGAAATCTCAAAGAATATAGCAGGAATCTGCCATCTAAGGCTCAGCAAGCTCAGAACACTTGGTTATCCTAATTGCTATAAATGGAAAGACCCTCACTATTGAGCTTCTGAGAGCTGCATCACACTGGGGCGGGAGGAGGGAGCTTATTTCCATAGAGATGTACCCTGTTTCTATGGAGACTCCAGCTAGGCTTCAAGGGGCTGGTGGGATAGTACCAGTGGATGCTGCCAAGCCCTGGGTCATTCTGAGGAGCCTCCTACTTCAGGGGAGGTGGCAGGGTATCAGCCTATGGGGCCGGGACTAGGCTCTGTGAAGTTGTGTCAGGCCTGATTTCTAAGCAAGGTACTTGGCAATAGAAACCTCAGAAAATGTCCCACCCCCCACCATGCATAGGTGAGAGAGCCCAGGTGTGTCTCTGGAAGCCAGGCTTGGGTATGAGCATGGACATCAATGATTGCAGAGTATCAACAATAGGGGACCATAAATCTCTTTCAGGTGAGTGCAGACTGAAAACAGGGACATCTGGAGGGGAGATAGACTGGGTTTTAGAAAATCATCAGATCTCTATGTCAAGAACACGCAGATAGACCCACTCATGGAATTGTGGGTGTGAGTCCAAGGACCAGGGGTCGATAACTGTGAAACCTGGTTCCCCAGGTTTTTGATACACCTGTTTAGTTCAAAAGAGTGATCTGAGTGCTAAAACAAGATCAAAATGAAGTGGTATGTATCTGAAGACGTGCTGTGTTGAAGGTGGGATAAAATCTCTGAAGCCTTCATGGAGAAGGATATGGAGAACTTTAAAGTCCTAGTTGAAGAGGACACGATAAAGACAACAAATCAGTTTGGGCAGGCTGGCTAGCTGGTGGGATCACTCAGGAAAACAGGAATATGTGAGGAATAGCAGATGTAGAGGAGTCTTTGGTGGATTTGATTTGAGTAATGTTGAATGTGAGTTATCTGTGGGATAATCACGTGGAAATGCCCTTCACAGACAGCCTAGAACTGCAGGTGTGGATTTGGGAGTCATTGTCTTGATGGCAACTGTTACTGCAAAGGGTGAATATAAAATTCCCCAGGAGAATAGAGAACATAGAGAAGGAAATAGAGAAAGTAGGGATTCTTGTGATACTTGGTGTTCACGAAAATTGTAGTAAAAGTTTATCCAGAAATGACTAAAAACACCACACTATCTAGTTCAGTTGTAGGTATCACTTTCTCTAAATAATTTTCCTAAACAAGAGGTTACCTTATTAGCATTGATTTACAATAAATCAACTTTGAAATGGAGCTGGAAGCTACATGTACTTGACATTTCTTACGTTCTCTGTTTTCTCTATCAACTACCTGGATGAACTTCAAGTCATTTAGAAATCAGTGACATGTACTTTCATTTAACACCCCGTATCAAAAAGATCAATATGACAATGTCGTTTATAGATAGATATCTAGATGTTTTCAGAAAAAGAAATAAAATTCCACATAGAAGGCAGTTCCAGTAGATTTTACTATGGTAAATTGGTACATTGCCTCTGGATGTGTAAAAGGGAAAACTAAATGTAAATATTCAGGGATTTAAAAATACAATCTCTGAAATTGTGCATACTGCTATTGTAAAGGTCTTAAATATAAAGGTCAGTTCAGGAGGGACAATTTCATGGGGCATTAAAAAAATCTCCCACCAGCAGTGTACAAGTGTGCCCTTTTCCCCACATCCTCGCCAACACTTATTGTTGTTTGACTTCATAATGGCTGCCAATCTTACAGGAGTGAAATGGTATCTTAGGGTGGTTTTATTTGCATTTCTCTGATTGCTAGAGATGGTGAGCATTTTCTCATGTGCTTGTGGATTGATTGTATGTCCTCCTCTGAGAATTGTCTGTTCAGGTCCTTGGCCCATTTGTTGATTGGATTATTTGTAATCTTATTGTTTAATTTTTTGAGTTCTTTGTACATTCTGGATATTAGGGCTCTATCTGAGGTGTGAGGGGTAAAAATTTGTTCCCTGGATGTAGGCTCTCTATTTACCTCTTTTACTGTTTCTCTTGCTGAGAAAAAACTTTTTAGTTTAAGTAGGTCCCATTTGTTTATTCTTGTTATTAACTCTTGGGCTACGGGCGTTCTACTAAGGAATTTGGAGCCCGACCCCACAATATGTAGATCGTAGCCAACTTTTCCTTCTATCAGACGCAGTGTCTCTGTTTTGATATCTAGCTCCTTGATCCATTTTGAGTTAACTTTTGTGGCTGGTGAGAGAAAGGGATTCAATTTCATTTTGTTGCATATGGATTTCCAATTTTCCCAACACCATTTGTTGAAGATGCTATCCTTCCTCCATTGCATGTTTTTAGCCCCTTTATCAAATATAAGATAGTTGTAACTTTGTGGATTAGTCTCTGTGTCCTCTATTCTGTACCATTGGTCCACCTGCCTGTTTTGGTACCAGTACCATGCTGTTTTTGTTACTATTGCTTTGTAGTATAGTTTGAGCTCTGGTATCGCTATTCCTCCAGATTCACACTTCCTGCTTAGAATTGCTTTTTAATGCACAATATATTAATGCAAGTAGGAAAACATCAATGAATACCTTTAATTTGCATAATGTACATTAATTTGTACATTTAATATGTATTAACAATTATGATTTAAGAAACAAAAAAAATTGACTCAGAAAATTTGTCATGTAATAACTATTGTTTGTAGAGATACTTTGTTACCTGATGATAATACCATATATTAGTAAACTGTCTTACTATCTTCAATGCCCAGACATTCTTGTCTTTGGTTCTAATAATTCATTGCACATGATTAATAGGCCAGCACAGCTTTCATTTAAATTCCAAATCTCAGGGCCTTAAGAAGCTTAAAGTATTTAAATTTCAATAAAAAGTCGGTGCTTCAGTTAAGCACAACTAATTTTAAAATCTAAATATAAACAAAATAAAATAAATAAGTCTAGAGTCTTAAAAGAAGAACTTTTTTTTTTTTTTTGCTTTGGCAATAAATGAAATGTTTTGCTGACTAAACTTAGGTATTCATTTCCTCAAATGAAAAAAAAAAATTGGGCATGACCAAAACGAGGAAGAATGGTGTGATCATGAAAACCCTTATGCACATCAGGGAAACAATGATTCCTATTTGATCTCAATAGCACAAGCAATGATTAAAATTTTTAAATCCAATTTTCATGTTTCCCAGTAAATTGCTTAAAACACACACACACACACACACACACACACACACACACACACACATTATAAGGTCAATTTATTCAGGAAGAAAAATATCTGAATGATTTTAGGTGGTTGTGGCAATGTGAATTCATTACTGTGAAATCTATGAGCTATCTGGCCTGGCCCAGAGTTGTCCTCATATCCTTCCATGTGCTGTGGGTGCTTGGAGCCGAGGGAAAGATCAGAGGTCATTGTGCAGAACAGTTGGCCTCAGTCAGTGAGTTCCAAGTGTTCCCAGTGATGCTGGTCCAAAGACACACTTTGGGGGATGCTGGGCTCTTTCACCTAACATGCAGGGATGCCCTTACCCCTAATTGGTAGGTTTAAAACCTTAACAAATTCACCAGGAAAAAGCCTCCCTCCTGCCTTGGAGATTCAGCACTCAATTCAGCATTTAACATCTCTTTCAGTTCTGTTTTTTTGGGGCCGGGATGTAGGGGGGCAGTTACCGGAGATTGAACTCAGGGGCTTCACCACTGAGCCACATCCCCAGCCCTATTTTATATTTTATTTAGAGTCAGGGTCTCACTGAGTTTCTTGGTGCCTTGTTTTTGCTGAGGCTGTCTTTGAACTCACTATTCTCCTGCCTCAGCCTCCTGAGCTGCTGAGTTACAGGCGTGCACCACTGTGCCAGCTCTTTCAGTTCTTTTTATTTCACCTGTGCTTCTTCTAGCATAAAGGGGAAAGGGAAGACAAACTATTACCTCTTACCATATGTCAGAGCCTTTTAGTTATAAAATTCTTCAAAATAAAAAATTCTCTTTTCATTTAGGATTTTAAAATTACTTTTCTTGGTAGTGGTTAGTTTCAATTCAAACCAATTTTGTTCCTATACAGGGTCTAATTTAGTCCTAAGCCAGATCTACTAAGAAACCCAAAGAGGATAAGATCTGATCCCTGTCCTGCTGCGCCCCTCCCCTGACTCAGGCAATGGCAAGGCCCTACTGAGGTGGATGGCGCAAGGCGTCCATCCTCTGGAGGAGCGCAATATGTTTCTGGGAATTGGCTGATTTGTTTTTGTATTCCTTTAATAAGTATAGTTTTGATTTCTCATATGACCATTAAGTATAAAAGAAAAACCATGACTTTCCCAATTAATGCAACTACTTCTAAAACATAGATCTATTTGCTCTAAATGCAATGATTCAACTGTGGAGTGTAAATTGTTAATGTCTAAAGAAAAACTCCCTGTATTCCTGTCAAGGAAGTTATTGAGAAATTAAATAAAAATCTAGAGAAGGAAAATTAATGTTAAGAAGATAGATTAGTGCTTAGTACTGGGCAACTTGTTCTTGTTCCTGTGCACAATGGTTTGTGCTCTTACTTTTGTTTGATTAAAAGTAATAACAAATCAACTACTTGCCGTAACCATGGCACCGGTTCCAGTCAGTAAGTCAAGAAAGAATAGTCAAGGTATAGGCCAATAGTTTGGGACATTTGTAACTATTATTAAAAGTTAACTAAGCAGAAACAGCTCAAAGCAAAACTCGAACTGAAAGCACAAATGCTTGCTTATGCATAAGCCAAAATACATTCTTATATTCTAATTGTAGCTATGTAATATTTTGTTTTGTTTGAATAATGATTCCTGTTTTGTAACCACAAAGTACTGTAAGCCTGCCAAAATGAAAAGTATATATGATCAACTTCACAAGTAAAGATTGGGATCAACACCTTCACTTTGGTGTCTGTGTTGTTTCTCCACCCCCTCTTTCGCCGACTCCTCACCATCCGTTCGTCTCCTGAGACCCCCTGTTGGAGCTGGTCTCCGACACTGTCCTTCAACCAACTTACAATATAATGGGAATATGAACTCAATATGTGCAGGAAACTTGGTAACAATTTTATGTAATCTACAAATTATCATCATTTTCCCTTAGTGTTATCTTGGGCAGCTCTGGGAATGGAGCACTTAATACTTGTCAAAGCCCCTCATTCCATCTTGAATATGCGCTCCTCCAGGTCCTAGTTGGGCCTCTCAATTGTGTTCTAAACACTAGGGCAACACCTTGTGTAAATGTGCACTCAGTAAAGGTTTGAAGAATGAAGAAGGTCTGTCAAGTACATCCATGGAGCAGAGTTTTTAAAAGATTCTTTAAAGACAGTACTGTGTGGGACCTAAAGGATCTAACAGAGAATTGACAGAGGCAAGAGGACATTTCTGTTCACTGGTTCTGGTGCAGATATCTTGCTGAGAAAAATAAAGCCTCTGTGGGCATAAGTGAGGCAGCATAGCCCAGCGGCTTCTGAGGAACTCAGTGTCTCCTGTCTCCTAAACATATCCCTTATGGAGACCATGGGCTCAGTTCCCACAAAACAAGCAGCTCTGCATCTTTCTTTTCCAATCAGTCATCTCAAAGTCAGGTGACCAAAAATGAAGTCACTTATGAGTGACTCCAAAATATAATATTTCTAAAGGAGGGAGGTTGTGTATGAAGTAGATTACTCACAAGCTTCAGGGATTTATTACAGTTAATAAATTGCTTGCAACTCTCCTCCTCAAGCATCCATGTGTTGTATGATAAAGATGAAAACCCCTAGTTAGTGAATGAATACGTTTTTAAACATAACTTCTTCTACAATAATGATTTTTATTTAAAAAGATATTTTGGTAGGTCTATTGTTATGCTATATTGTATCATAATGGGAATGTGTCCCTATACTTTCTCCCTAAAAATTATTCCTTTCTGTCCTGCTCATCAAAAGCAGAGGATTAACACTTAGCATTATCTATTGTTTACCATAAGTAATTTTCTACACACATCCTCTCACTTAAGGAATTTAGGCGTCCCAGGGTTTGTGGTTATGTTTTGGGTTTTCTTCCAGTACTGGAGGCATCATGCTAAATCCCTCAGGTTTTGTGATAACCTCTGAAGTTATTTCTACTCTGGCAATACAAGTAGTATTGTGGAAACTTAGACACACATAGAAAAGGTGCTACGATAGGTCATTACATAAATGCCATCAAAATAGTAATGAAAATATGTACAATATTCTGTAATATGTTTTAAAGGTGTAGGTATATCCTGATTCTGGGATAGTGTTTTTGAAAATTGTGATGATAAATAAACAACTTACCAGCAACTCTCACAGAGAGGTGTAGATTTCTGGTTTTGGTGTGGCCCTTGCTGCTCTCTATACTAGCACCTAGGCTGCAAAGAAAGCTCTTGCTAAAACTGGCTGTTGGTCTCCATTCACCACAAAACGGACCTGTTATTCTGAAAGTTGCCTGTCACATATCTGTGGCCTCATGAAAGAGTCAAAATTTTCTGATCTCTCACAATTCATTTTCCTGTGATGGACATTTATAGAGGTCTAGGGCTGACCTGTTGAAAATATGCATCGAGTCTTTCCTCTGCAGCTGCTCTGGGACCCCTCAGTGTGCAAACACAACTCAAGGGCAACGGCTTGAGTTCAACTGTAACAATGGAGAGCAGTTAATTCGGTGTTGGATTCATTAATGTCTTGGCAATCACCTGTTCCCAGCATGCAGCGAGATCAGCGTTCTCTCTCTTCTGGGATGTGGGTGAGTGAAGTTCAGAGTGAGATTTCTGCTAAGAAGTTGTGGGTGGCTGAGACCTCAAGACTGCCTTCCCTTCTAGCTAGGGAGAGAAGGGGTCAGGGTGGGTGTACACTTATTGGGATGGATTTCGCACCGCATATGAAGTTTTTCCTTCATGTTACACACTTTGCCAGATGGACAAATATCAGAAGCCACAATATTAAAAGCATCCCCACTATCTTCAGCTGATCCACTCCTGCTAAGGGCTGATCCTTTACCAAACCCTGTATGACTTCGTGCCCCTTAATTTTATGATCCTGCTCATGACCTGGTGAAGATATTGTTTGCTATGGAGTTTAAAAGTAGGGGAAAAACAAGAGTCATCAAACAGCTCTTTTGGGCACAGTTGGAGAAAAGACAACAAGCTTGAAAGTCTTGTAGTATTTTACTGCACAAAAATAAAAATAAAAGTATTAGATAAAGAGGTAAGTCTCTAAAACTTAAAATTTCCCATAATACAATGGGGTTTTCCTCATGCTTAGGAGAGACACATTAACAGTACTTCTAAAAAATCTTAGAATGATTAGCCATCAGAGAAAAGCAAATCTAAAGCACATTTGATGAAGCACTTCACACATTCCAGGGTCGTCACAATAAAAGATATGATAATGATGTGTTGTTAAGGGAATGAGGAAATCAGAAGCTTTATTCACCACTCTTAATAATAAGGTAAGCTGGTTCCACTGGTCTGAAAATGATCTGGAACTTCTTCAGAAAGTTAAATATGGAGTTTACGATCCACCTCTTCCACTCCTACTTACAAACTCAAGATAAATAAAAAAGTTGTCCACCAATGATTTGTACATGAATGTTCATATAATGTTCATATTATATATAATGTTCATATTATATATACGAATCTTATTCATATTAGTCAAAAAGTGAAAATGACCAGGCAGGTCTGTAATCTAGCTACTCAAGAAGCTGAGGCAGGAGGATCACAAATTCAGGGACAAGCTGGGCAAATTTACAAGACCTTGTCTCAAAACAAAATTTTTAAAAGGGTTGGGCTTTTGCTTAGTGGTAGAACATTGTTTAGTGTGCAGGAGGCTCCGGGTTTAATATGCAGTACGACACCCACATAGACACAAAGTAAAAATTACTATCCAGTGGGAAATGAACAAAGAAATGTGCCATTTACATAAGATGGAAATCAGTCACAATAAGGAGGAATAAACTAAAATACTTATACAAGCTACAATATAACTGAAAATTGCAAACATCCTAAGTGAAAGGAGTCAGATCCAAAAGGCGTATATGGTATTACTTCATTAAAAATATCCACAGAAACTCGAGTGTATACATGGGTCTTTCCACATGTGAAGGAGAAACACAGAAATGGTGTTTATTTAAAACTTAGAATCAAGATCCATTAGGAAAATGCAACTCAAAGTCACATTGCACATAGCACTTCACATTCACTAGTGTTGGCTAGAGGTGCAATATTGGGGGAAAGGAGATTGACTGCTTTGGATATAGGCTTTTTTTGGAAAGAAAAGTAATAAAAATATTCTTAAATACCTGTGGATTAGAGAACCCAGGTGAGGTCACAATGTGTCACCTACTTAGCACAGTGTGCTTCTCCATGTTGGAGGGGCACCACAGTGGTCATGAGACACTGTGTAAGGAGAGAGCGCTCTTGTAATTGCTGCTGAAGAGTTCACATATTTCTACAACTAAGACATTTCTTAGAATGAATCCATCATCTAGTTTTTATCTCACTATACAGTCTGTCTCCCAGCCAGCTTCCTCATGGGACTCTGGACCTCGTTGCTTCTCAGGCTGTGAATGATGAGCTTCAACATGGGGGTCACCACACAGAAAAGCACAGAGACCAGGCTGTCCGTGTCCAGCCTTCTTTGGGCCTGTCATACTGGAAGTTGGTTGTTCCATAGAAGACCACCACGATACTGAGGGGGGACGCACAGGTGGAGAAGGCTTTCCTCCTGCCCTGGGCAGAGGGAATCCCCAGGATGGCCGCCATGATGAGTGCGTAGGAGCCTGCAGTGAAGAGGCAGGGGCTCAGGCCCATGGTGGCACTGACAACGTGGAGCGCAGACTCGTTGACAGAGGTGTCTGAGCAGGAGAGCTTTAGGAACAATGGGGTGTCACAGAGAAAGTGGCTGATCTGGTGGGGCCCACACAGAGTGAGTGTGATGGCCAGCACCGTGTGTGTGACCAAATTCACCAGCTCACACAGCCAGGACCCAGTCACCAGACTAACACAAACCTTCACACTCATGATGACTGGGTAATGAGGAGGACAGCAGGTGGCCACACAGCAGTCATACTGGCCACACAGCCAGTAAGAAGCCTTCTGTGCCAGCACTTGTCACCAAGAATAAGATCTGGGATAGGCAGCCCACATAAGAAATGGCCTTCTTCTCCCAGAAGAAGTTCACCAGCAGTACTGGGAGGGTGGTGGATGTGTAGCAGACGTCCAAGAAGCTCAAATTGCTGAGGAAAATCTACATTGGAGTGTGGAGAACAGGACTGACCCTGGTGGCCACTATGATGAACATGTTCCTCAGAAGAGTGGTCAGGTAAATGACCAGAAAGAGCAGGAAGAACCAGCCCTGTATATTGGAGTGGTTGGAAAATCCCAAGAAGATGAATTCAGTGATAAATGATTGATTGCTCATTTCCAATGTTGTCAAACCTACAAAACAGAGAAAAAGAGACCATGATGAAAATGAACTGAGAGGATCCCAAACAGGCTTGTTAATCTGCAGCAACATGGCAAATATTATCGAATGAAAAGCAGCCTGGAGACTGATAACCTGTGGGACTGGTCTCAGGAAATCAGACCCATGGAGCCGCACACATTTGCAGGGGTGATTGTGGGTGGGAGTAACCAGAGAATTGCTAGAGGCCAACAGAAAGCCATTTGACCTCATCATGGTGTGAAGTCATTTCTCACTGTCTCAGTAATCTCTGTCTCCTGTTGTCCTTTTATGTAAACATAGGATTTTTTGAGAAGTTCATTTTCATTGCAAATGTTAAGAAAAAAATTTACAAAGCAGAGTCATCATCTGCAGAAGCAGTCGGTGTTGCCTTCAGTGTTTTCCAATGTAGAGTTTTTCTCATTTTACATCAATCTTGATCTCTGTGTTCGGAAAGGCAGAAGTTAACTATTCCTGTACAATGCTGAATTTATCAGGGCCAGAGCAAAATAGAGGAAAGAAGTTGATGAAGTGGGGTTGGACTGGCTATCTTTAGTATACAGGGAAAATCAGTGGAGTAGAAGGAGAATGAGAAGGCAGAGAGGTTTAGGGAGGGAGGAAATGTGAAAAGTCTTTATGCAGATCATGTCATGTGCACATGGAAGTCTAAAACAGGGGACTGCACCTGTATGTATATGTAGAAAGCACCAGTCCGAAATTAACAGATAAATGACCCAAAGAAAGATCAGTAGAGAAAGGAGAATGGGGCCAGGAAGGGGAGGGAGATGGGGGTGGGGACTGAATGGAGTAAATCAGATTCCATGCACGTAGGATCTTTTCAAAATCATCCCAACTTCTATGTATAACTATTATGCTCTAATAAAAAAATTTAAGAACATGACATGATCCTATCAGCAAAGAGTGAGATTTGAATTCTTCTTGACCTATTTGTATACCATTAATTTCTTTTTTTTTGTCCAATGGCTCTGGCAATTTCAAAGATGAAGTTTAATAAAAGTGTTGAAAGAGGGGGCACCCTGTCTGCTTCCAGTTTTTAGAGTGAATGCTTTCAACCTTTCTCCACTTAGAATGATGCTGCCTTGGGTTTAGCATAGATAGCTTTTACAATGCTTTTACAAAGTTCCTTCTGTCCCTAGTGTTTCTACTGTTTTGACAGGTAGGGGTGCTATATTTTGTTAAATGCTTTTTCTGCATCTATTGAGATGATCAATAAACTTACATCTCTCTTAAATAAACTTAATCTCTCCCCTTTGGCTAAACATTCAAATTATCTCCAGTCCTATAAATATTTTAATGAACATTTTCCTACATTAACATATGTGACCATTTCGAATTATCTCTTCAGAATAAAATTTAAATCTGTCATAAAAGAATTTGTTGTGCAGTTTCTATTTAAAACTAGCTCATGGGAGACATTATAGTAAGTGAAATAAGCCAGACACATAAAGAGAAATAGCAGTTTTTCACTTCTTTGTGGAAGCTAAAAAGTTAATCTCAGAGAAGTAGGGAGTAGGTTATTGGAGCCTGAGAGAGAATCACAAAAATCATTGTGAGTCTGATTTCTCAAAGACGCATGTGAAGGACTGCCTGAAACGTGCCCTCTGAGTGTGGTCTTTAAAAAAAATAAGAGTGGACTTCTAACAGGGTCCTCAGAAAATCTCTCTTCTCTCCTCAGTGGGCAGCAGGAGGTCCATGGGTCTGGCTGCCTGGGAGCTAGCTGTGGTGTGCAAATGGGCAGGACCAGGATGGCTGGAGAATCTCAATAATCACTAGTAGACCGCATTCTAGGTGAGGGCAGGCTGGAAACAGGCCATCCATAAGGAAATGGCTTGAGCTCTGAAAATGACAGAATCTGTGGATTTAGGAAACGATTGTGGGTCCAATCCACTCATAACACCTACTCCCTGGGTCAGTCCACGGTTGCCACAGTTACCACAGGCCTGACCAAAAAAACCCGGAAGGAGAGATGCGCAATGGCCTCCTGGCTTGGAGGTTTGGTCTGGGGCCAGCTGACCCATTACTGCCTGCCTGAGATGAGGTGGGACACCGAGGTGGAAGGGAACAAGGGGGAAAGCATCCCTAGCTCATGGCAGCCAGAAGGTTGGGGCGGGGGAGGGGACGGGAGGAGACAGTTTGCAGGGGACAAGATGTGATTTCCCAGGGCATGTCCCCGGCCACACCCCACCTTCCCACACTCCTCTCAGTTCAGTGGGCCTTTCAGATAATTAACCCACAAAATGGATGGATCCACAGAGTAGGTCACAAGTCTCATAGTCTAATCATTTCACGTCTGAACACTGCTACTGTGGCTGACCCTTAGCTTTTGTTGAAGGGATACCTTATTTCTAAGCCATAATAGTCCCTACAGTCCATGTGCTTTTGTTAGAATACCTTCATATATTCTGGGAGAGTAATCGGGTGCCAAAACAAGATTAAAAGGAAATATCTGGTAACTGAAGATGTGACATTTGGAGCTTGGGGAAAATCTCTGAAGAGGATCCCTGGGTGGAGCACTTTAAAGTCCTGGTGATGAGGACACAAGAGGGCACCTGGTCTGTGGGGTAGCTGAGTGGCAGTGGGATCACTCATTAAAACATAAAAAAAAAATGAGAAGGAGCGTGTCTGGGGAGAGAAAAGAAGGGAAGGAGGTTGGGCCTGGAGTCTGGGTACCTGCGGGGTCTCCCCGAGGAGATTCCAGGAGGCAGCAGGATAGGTTCCCAGGACATAAGCCTGGGAGTCATGGCTTAGAGTGACTGTGGAAGTCACAGTTGCTCATAAAGCCAAAAAAGAGCAGGGTGAGGAGAGAGGGCCTGATAGACTGTGCGGAAAAAAAGGTGTCCAGAAAAAAGCTCACCAGGTATCAACAATCATTCTGCACCACAGTGTTAAAGCTCTGCTCTCTGTACCAGGCCTTCTGCACCCCTGTCTAAAACCTCTGCTCCCTATAACAGTCCTTTTGCATCCCAGTCTCCAACCTCTGCTCCCTGCAACAATCCTTCTTCACCCCAGTCTCCAAGTTCTACTCTCTGAAACACTCCTTCTGCAATCCAGTCTCGAACATCTGCTCCCTGCAACAGTCCTTCTGCACCTCAGTCTGAAAACTCTGCTCTCTGCAACAATCATTCTGCACCCCAGTCTCCAACCTCTGCTCTCTGTAACAGTCCTTCTGCACCTCAGTCTCCAAACTCTGCTCTGATTAATATCCTTCTGCACACCAGTCTCCAAACTGTGATATCATTAACAGGCCTTCTGCAACTCAGTCTCCAAACTCTGCTCTCTGCAAGAATCCTTCTGCACTCCAGTCTCCAAGTTCTGCTCTCTGAAAGAGTCCTTCTGCACCCCATTCTCCAACATCTGCTCTCTGCAACAGTCTTTCTGCACTGAAGTCTGAAAACTCTGCTCTCTGCAACAATCATTCTGCAACACAGTCTCCAAACTCTACTCTCTGTAACAGTAATTCTGCACCTCAGTCTCAAAACCCTGCTCTCTATAATATCCTTCTTCACCCCAGTCTATAAACTGTGTTATCTGTAACAGTTCTTCTGTACCCCAGGCTCCAGTATCTGCTCTCTGTAACAGGCCTTCAGCACCCCAGTCTCCAACCTCTTCTCTCTGCAATGATCCTTCTGCACCTCAGTCTCTAACCTCTGTTCTCTGCAACGATCCTTCTGCACCACAGTTTCCAACCTCTGAACTCTGTAACAGTCCTTCTGCAACCCTTTCTTCAACCACTTTTCGCAGCTACAGTACTTCTGCACCCCAGTCTGCTCTCTGTAACAGGCCTTCTTCACCCCAGTATCCAATCCCTGCTCACTGCAACATTGCTTCTACACCCTAGTCTCCAAACTGTGCTCTCTGTAACTGACTTTCTGACCGCAGTCTCCAACCTCTGCTCTCTGTAACGATCCTTCTGCACCTCAGTCTCCAAGCTCTGCTGTCTGCAATGGTCCTTCTGCACCTCAGTTTCCAACCTCTGCTCTCTGCAACGATCTTTCTACACCACAGATTCTAACCTCTGCTCTCTGTAACAGTGCTTCTACACCTCAGTCTCCAAACTCTTCTCTCTGTACCAATTCTTCTGCACCTCAGTCTCCAACCTCTGCTCTCTGCAACAGTCCTTCTGCACCTCAGTATCAAACCTCTGCTCTCTGCAACAGTCTTTCTGCACCGAAGTCTGAAAACTCTGCTCTCTGCAACAATCATTCTGCAACACAGTCTCCAAACTCTACTCTCTGTAACAGTCCTTCTGCACCTCAGTCTCCAAACTCTGCTCTCTATAATATCCTTCTGCACCCCAGTCTATTAACTGTGTTATCTGTCACAGTTCTTCTGTACCGCAGTCTCCAATATCTGCTCTCTGTAACAGGCCTTCAGCACCCCAGTCTCCAACCTCTGCTCTCTGCAACAGTCCTTCTGCACCCCAGTCTCCAGACTCTGATCTCTGTAAGATCCTTTTGCATCCCTTTCTCCAACCTCTCCTCTCTGTAACAGTCCTTCTGCACCCCAGTATCCAACCTCTGCTCTCTGTAATGGTCCTTCTGTACCCCAGTCTCCAAAGTCTGATCTCTAACAATCTTCTGCACCTTAGTCTCAAACGTCTGCTCTCTGTACCAGTCCTTCTGCAACCTAGTCTCCAACATCTGATCTCTACAATGGTCCTTCTGCACCAAAGTCTCCAAACTCTGCTCTTTCTAACAGTCCTTCTGTACCGCAGTCTCCAAACTCTTCTCTCTACATTGGTCCTTCTGCACCTCAATTGCCAACCTCTGCTTTCTGTAACAGTTCTTCTGCACCTCAGATTCAAACCTCTGCTCTCTGTAAAAGTCCTTCTAAGCCTCAGTCTGAACCTCTTCTCTCTGCAATGATCCTTATTCACCTCAGTCTCCAACCTCTGTTCTCTGTAACTGTCCTGCTGCACCCCAGTCTCCAACATCTGCTCTCTGCAGCGATCCTTCAGCACCTCATTCTCCAACCTCTGCTCTCTGTAACGATCCTTCTGCACCCCAGTCTCCTTCCTCGTCTCTCTGTAAGAATCCTTTGAACCCCTGTCTCCAACCTCTCCTCTCTCTGAAAGTCTTTCTGCACCTCAATCTCCAAGTTCTGCAATCTGTAACAGTCTTTCTGCACACCAGTCTCAAATCTCTGCTCTCAGAAATGATCTTTCTGCACCTCAGTCTCCATACTCTGCTCCCTTTAATAGTCCTTCTGCACCCCAGTCTCCAAACTCTGCTCTCTGTACCAGTCCTACTGCACGACAGACTCCAACGTCTTCTCTGTGTAACAGTCCTTCTAAGCCTCAGTCTGAAACCTGTGCTCTTTGCAACATTCCTTCTGCACCCCAGGCTCAAGTCTGTGCTATCTGTAACAATCCTTCTGCATCCCAGCCTCCAAAATCTGCTCTGTGTAACAGTTCTTCTGTACCACAGTCTCCAAACTCTGCTCTCTGCAAGGGTCCTTATGGACTCCAGTTTCCAACCTCTATTCTCTGCAAAAGTCCTCAGCACCCCAGGTTCCAAACTCTGCTCTCTGTAACAGTTCTTCTTTACCGCAGTCTCCAACCTCTGCTGTGTGTAACGATCCTTCTGAACCCCAGCCTTTAAACTCTACTTTCCATAACAGTTATTCTGCACCCCAGTCGCCAACCTATGCTCTCTGTAACAGTCCTTCTGTACCTAAGTCTCCAACCTCTGCTCTCTGCAACAGTTCTGCACCCCAGTCTGCAATCTCTGCTCTCTGTAACAGGCCTTCTGCACCCCGGTCTCCAATCTCTGCTCTCTGTAACAGGACTTTTGCACCCTAGTCTCCAACCTCTTCTCTCTGCAGCGATCCTTCTTAACCTCAGTCTCCAACCTCGGCTCTCTGCAACAGTCCTTCTGCACCCCAGTCTCCAAAATCTGCTCTATGTAACAGTCCTTCTGCACCCCAGTCACCAACCTCTGCTCTCTGCAACAGTTCTTCTGCACCCCAGTAACCAAACTCTGCTCTGTGTAACGATCCTTCTGCACCTTAGTTTCCAAACTCTGCTCTCTACAACGATCCTTCTGCACCCCAGTCTCCAACCTCTGCTCTCTGTATCAGTCCTTCTGCACCCAAGTCTCCTAACACTTCTCTCTGCAACATTTCTTCTGCACCCCAATCTCCAACATGTGCTCTCTGTTATAGTCCTTCTGCACCCTAGTCTCCTACATCTGCTCTCTGCAACGATCCTTCTTCTACCCAGTCTCCAAACTCTGCTCTCTGTAAAAGAACTTTTGTATCGCAGTCTTCAACCTCTTCTCTTTGTAACGGTTCATCTGCTGCCCAATTGCCAACCTCTGCTTTTTGTAACAGTCTTTCTGCACCCCAGTCTCCAAACTCTTCTCTCTGCAACGATCCTTCTGTACCTCAGTCTCCAACCTCTGCTCTCTGTAATGGTCCTTCTGCACCCCAGTCTCCAATCTATGCTCTCTGTAACAATCCTTCTGCACCTCTGTCTTCAACATCTGCTCTCTGTAACAGTTCTTCTGTACCGCAGTCTCCAAACTCTTCTATATATTATGGTACTTCTGCAACCCAATTGCCAACATCTGCTTTCTGAAACAGTCCATCTGCACCTGAGACTCCAACCTCTGCTCTCTGTAACAGTCCTTCTAAGCCTCAGTCTGAAACCTCTGCACTCTGCAACATACCTTCTTAACCCCAGTCTCCAAACTGTGATATCTGTAACAATCCTTCTGCACCCCAGTCTCAAACATCTGCTCTCTGTAATAGGTGTTCTGCAACGCAGTCTCCAAAGTCTGCTCTCTGTAACAGGCCTTCTGCAACCCAATCTCCAAACTCTTCTCTCTGCAACGATTCTTCTGCACCTCAGTCTCCAACCTCTGCTCTCTGCAACAGTCCTTCTGCTTCCAAGTCTCAAACATCTGCTCTCTGTAAGATCCTTCTGCACCCCGTTCTTTAAACTTTGCTCTCTGTAACAGTCCTTCTTCACCTCAGTCTTCAACCTCATCTCTCTGCAATGGCCCTTCTGCATCCCAGTATCCAACATCTGTTCTCTGCAGCAGTCTTTCTTCACCCCAGGCTATAAACTCTGCTCTCTGTAACAGTCCTTCTGCACCCCACTCTCCAAACTCTACTTTCCATATTAGTTATTCTGCACCCCAGTCTAAAACCTATGCTCTCTGTAACAGTCCTTCTGCACCTCAGTCTCCAAACTCTGCTCTCTGCAACAGTCCTTCTGCACCCCAGTCTCCAACCTCTGTTCTGTGCAAAAGTCCTTCTACACACCAGTTTCCAACATCTGCTCTCTGCAATGATCTTTCTGCATCTCAGTCTCCAACGTCTGCTTTCTGCAACAGTCCTTCTACACAACAGTCTCCAACTTCTGCTCTCTGCTACAGTCCTTCTGCACCCCAGTCTCCAACCTCTGCTCTCTTCAACATTTCTTCTGCACACCAGTCTCCAACCTGTGCTCTCTGTATCTATCCTACTGCACCCCGGTCTCCAAACTCTGCTCTCTGTAGCCATCATTCTGCACCTCAGTCTCCAACCTCTGCTCTCTGCAACGATCTTTCTGCACGCCAGTCTCCAAAGTCTGTTCTCTGCAACAGTCCTTCTGACCCCAGTCTCCAGCCTCTGCTCTCTGTAACATCCTTCTGCACCCCAGTTTTCAAACTCTGCTCTAGGTGACATTCCTTCTGCACCCCACTCTCCACCAACTGCTCTTTGTAACAGTACTTCTCTACCGTAGTCTCCATTCTCTGCTCGCTGCAACATATCTTCTGCACCCCAGTCTCCAAACTGTGCTCTCTGTAACTGTCTTTCTGACCCTAGTCTCCAAACTCTGCTCTCTGTAACGATTTTTCTGCACCTCAGTTCCCAACCTCTGCTCTCTGCAACAATCCTTCTGCACCACAGTTTCCAATCTCTGCACTTTGTAACAGTCCTTCTACACCTAGTCTCCAAACTCTTCTCTCTGTACCAATCCTTCTGCACCTCAGTCTCCAACCTCTGCTCACTGTAACATTGCTTCTGCAACTCAGTCTCCAACCTCTGCTCTCTTTAACAGGCTTACTGGACCCCAGTCTCCAACCTCTGCTCTCTGTAACAGTTCTTCTGCACCCCAATCTCGAATCTCTGCTCTCTGTAACAGTCTTTCTGCACCCCAGTCTCCAACTTCTTTTCTATGCAACGATCCTTCTGAACCTCAGTCTCCAACCTCTTCTCTCTGCAACAGTCCTTCTGCACCCCAGTCTCCAGACTCTGCTCTTTGTAAGATTCTTTTGCATCCCTTTCTCCAACCCTTCTCTCTGAAACAGTCCTTCTGCACCCCAGTATCCAACCTCTGCTCTCTCTAAAAGTCCTTCTGCACCTCAGTCTCCAAACTTTGCTTTCTAGAATGGTCCTTCTGTACCGCAGTCTCCAACCTCTGCTCTCTGTATCAATCGTTCTGCACCTCAGTCTCCAACGTCTGCTCTCTGTAACAGTCTTTCTGCACCCTATTCTCCGACATCTGCTATCTACAAAGGTCCTTCCGCACCAAAGTCTTCAAACTCTGCTCTTTCTAACAGTCCTTCTGTACCGCAGTCTCCAACCTCTTCTCTCTATAACGGTCCTTCTGCACCGCAATTGCGAAACTCTGCTTTCTGTAACAGTCCTTCTGCACCTCAGATTTCAACATTTGCTCTCTGTAACAGTCCTTCTAAGCCTCAGTCTGAAACCTCTGCTGTCTGCAACAATCCTTCTGCACCCTAGTCTCCAAACTGTGCTATCTGAAAGAATCCTTCTGCACCCCAGTCTCCAACCTCTGCTCTCTGTAACAGGTCTTCTGCACCCCGGTCTCCAAACTCTGCTCTCTGTTACAGGCCTTCTGCAACCCAATCTCCAACCTCTTCTCTCTGCAACGATCCTTCTGCACCTTAGTCTCCAACCTCTGCTCTCTGTAACAGTCCTTCTAAATCGCAGTCTCCAACCTCTGCTCTCTGCAACGATCCTTCTGCACCCCAGTCTCCAACCTCTTATCTCTGTATCAGTCCTTCTGCACCACAGTCTCCAAACTCTGCTCTCTGGAGAAGTCCTTCTACACCCCAGTCTCCAACCTCTGCTCTCTGCAACGATCCTTCTGCTTCTCAGTTTCCAATGCCTGCTCTCTGTAAGATCCTTCTGCACCCCGTTCTCCAAACTTTGCTCTCTGTAACAGTCATTCTGCACCTCAGTCTCCAACTTTATCTCTCTGCAACAGCCCTTATGCACCCCAGTATCCAACCTCTGTTCTCTGCAGCTGTCCTTCTGAAACCCAGGCTACAAACTCTGCTCTCTGTTACAGTCCTTCTGCACCTCAGTCTCCAAACTCTACTTTCCGTATCAGTTATTATGCACCCCAGTCAAAATCCTCTGCTCTCTGTAACAGTCCTTCTGCACCTCAGTCTCCAAATTCTGCTCTCTGCAACAGTCCTTCTGCACCCCAGTCTCTAACCTCTTTTCTCTGCAAACATCTTATTATACCCCAGTATTCAACATCTTCTTTCTACAACGATCCTTCTGCATCCCAGTCTCCAGTGTCTGCTTTCTGAGACAGTCCTCTACACCCAAGTCTCCAACCTCTGCTCTCTGCTAAAGTCCTTCTGCACCCCAGTCTCCAACCTCTGCTCTCTTCAAAGATCCTTCTGCATCCCAGTCTCCCACATCTGCTCTCTGCAACGGTCCTTCTGAACCCCACTCTCCAAACTCTGCTGTCTTCAACAGTCCTACTGCACCACAGTCTCCAAGCTCTGCTCTCTGTAACAGTCCTTCTGCACATCAGTGTCCAACCTCTGCTCTCTGTAACAGGCCTTCTGCACCACAGTCTCCAACCTCTGCTTTCTGTAACAGTTCTACTGAACCGCAGTCTCCATCCTCTGCTCTCTGTAAAAATTATTTGACACCCCTGTCTCCAACCTCTCCTCTTTGTAAAAGTCATTCTGCACCTAAGTATCAAACCTCTGCAATCTGTAATGGTCCTTCTGCACCCCAGTCTCCATCCTCTGCTCTCTTTATCAGTCCTTCTGCACCCAAGTCTCCAAACTCTGCTCTCTGCAACATTTCTTCTGCACCCCAGTCTCCAAACTGTGCTCTCTGTGACAGTCCTTCTGCACCCCAGTCTCCAACATCTGCTCTCTGCTACGATCCTTCTTCTTCCCAGTCTCCAAAATCTGCTCTCTGTAAAAGTCCTTTTGTATCGCAGTCTCCAACCTCTTCTCTTTGTAACGGTCCATCTGCTCCCCAATTGCCAACCTCTGTTTCTGTAACAGTCCTTCTGCAGCCAAGTCTCCAAACTCTTCTCTCTGCAATGATCGTTCTGCACCTCAGCCTCCAAGCTTTGCTCTCTGTAAAAGTCCTTATGCACCTCAGTCTCCATCATTTGCTCTATGTAATGGTCCTCCTGCACCCCAGTCTCCAACGTCTGCTCTCTGTAACAGGCCTTCTGCACCCCAATTGCCAACCTCTGCATTCTGAAACAGTCCTTCTGCACCTCAAACTCCAATATCTGCTCTCTGTTACAGTCCTTCTAAGACTCTGTCTGAAACCCCTGTTCTCTGCAACAATCTTTCTAAAACCCAGTCTTCAAACTGTGCTATTTGTAACAATCCTTCTGCACCCCAGTCTCAAATATCTGCTCTCTGTAACAGGTCTTCTGCAACTCAGTCTCCAAAGTCTGCTCTCTGTAACAGTCCTTCTGCACTCCAGTCTCCAAACTCTGCTCTCTGTAAGATTCTTCTCCACCCCGTTCTCCAAACTTTGCTCTCTGTAACAGTCATTCTGCACCTCAGTCTCCAACCTCATCTCTCTGCAATGGCCCTTTTGCACCCCAGTATCCAACCTCTGTTCTCTGCAGCAGTCCTTCTGCACCCCAGACTACAAACTCTGCTCTCTGTAAAAGTCATTTTGCACCCCAGTATTCAAACTCTACTTTCCGTATCAGTTATTCTGCACCCCAGTCTGAAACATCTGCTCTCTGTAACATTCCTTCTGCACCCCAGTCTCCAAACTGTGCTCTCTGTAACTGTCTTTCTGACGCCAGTTTTCTACCTCTGCTCTCTGTAACGATCCTTCTGCACCTCAGTCTCCAAACTCTGCTCTCTGAAACAGTCCTTCTGCACCCCTGTCTTCAAACTCTTCCCTCTGTAACAGTCGATCTGCATCCCTTCACCAAACTCTGTTCTTTGTAACAGGCCTTCTGGACCGCAGTCTCCAAACTCTGTTCTCTGGAACAGTCCTTCTGAACCCCAGTCTCAAACCTCTGCTCTGTACAAAGATCCTTCTGCACCCCAGTCTCCAACCTCTGTAATCTCCAACAATCCTTCTGCTCCTCAGTTACCACACTCTGACTTCTGCAATGGTCCTACTGCACCCCAGTTTCTAACATCTGCTCTCTGCAACGATCATTTTGCTCCACAGTCTCCAACCTCTTCTCGATGCAAAAGTCCTTCTGCACCCCAGTCTTTAACCTCTGCTCTCTGTAAGATCTTTCTGCACCCCAGTTTCCAAACTCTGCTCTCTGTAACATTTCTTCTCCACCCCAGTGCCGAGCCTCTGCTCCCTGCAACAGTCCTTCTGCACGCCAGTCTCCAACCTCTGTTCTCGGCAACAGTTATTCTGCACCCCAGTCTCCAAACTCTGCTCTGGGTATCATTTTTTCTTCACCTCAGTCTCCAACCTCTGCTCTATGTAAGACCTTTCTGAAACCCAGTCTCCATACTCTTCTCTCTGTAACTGTCCTTCTGCAAAACAGTCTCCAACCTCTGCTCTCTGAAAGATCCTTCTGCACCGCAGTCTCCAAACTCTGACCTCTGTCACAGTACTATTCACCCCAGTCTCCAACCTCTGCTCTCTGTAAAAGTCCTTCTGCACCTCAGTCTCCAACATCTGCTCTCTGTAACAGTCCTTCTACACCCCACTCTTCAACCTCTTCTCTGTGTAACAGTCCTTCTGCAACCCAGTGTCCAATCTCTGCTCTCTGCAATGATCCTTCTGCATCCCAGTCTCCAACATCTCCTCTCTGCAACCGTCTTTCTGCACTCAAGTCTCCAAACTCTGCTCTCTGCAATGATCCTTCTGAACACCATTCCCCAAACTCTGTTCTCTGCAATGATCCTACTGCACATCAGTCACCAAACTCTGCTCTCTGTAACAATCCTACTGCACCTCAGTCTCCAAAATCTGCTCTAGGTAAAATCCTTCTGCAACCCAGTCTCCAAAGTCTGCTCTCTGTAACAGCCCTTCTGCACCCAGTCTCCAAAATTTTCTCTCTGTAACAGTCCTTCTTCACCCCAGTCTTCAACCTCTGCTCTGTGTAACAGTCCTTCTGCAACCCAGTGCCCAATCTCTGCTCTCTGCAAAGATCCTTCTCCATCCCACTCTCCAACATCTGCTCTCTGCTATTGTCCTTCTGCACTCACGTCTCCAAACTCTGCTCTCTGCAATGATCCTTCTGCACACCAGTCTCCAAACTCTGTTCTCTGCAATGATCCTACTGCACCTCAGTCACAAACCTCTACTCTCTGTAACAACCCTTCTGCACCTCAGTCTCCAAACTCTTCTCTAGGTAATATCTTTTTGCAACCCAGTCTCCAAACTCTGCTCTCTGTAACAGCCCTAATGAACCCAGTCTCCAACCTTTCCTCTCTGAAACAGGCGTTCTGCACCCCAGTCTTCAAACTCTGCTCTCTGTAACAGTCTTTCTGCATCTCAGTCTCCTACCTCTGCTCTCTGTATCAGTCCTTCTGCACCCCAGTGTCCAACATCTGCACTCTGAAACAGTTCTTTTCCACCCCAGTCTCCAACCTCTGCTCTCTGTAACAGTCCTTCTGCTCCCCAGTATCTAACCTCTGCTCTCTTTAACAATCCTTGTGTACCACAGTCCCCAAACTCTGCTCTCTGTAACGGTCCTTTTGCACCCCAGTCTCCAACCTCTCCTTTCTGTATCATTCCTTCTGCACCACAGTTTCCAACCTCTTCACTCTTTAACATTCCTTCTGCACCTCAGTCCAACCTCTGCTCTCTGTGACAGTTCTTCTGCTCCCCAGTCTCCAACCTATGCTCTCTGCAACAGTTCTTCTGCTCCCCAGTCTCCAAGATCTGCACTCTGAAACAGTCCTTCTCCACACCAGTCTCCCACCTCTGCTCTCTGTAACAGTCCTCCTGCAGTGCAGTCTCCAAAATCTGCTCTCTGTAACGGTACTTCTGCTCCCCAGTCTTCAACCTCTGCTTTCTGTATCAGTCCTTCTGCACCCCAGTCTCCAACCTCATCTCTCTGTAACAGTCCTTCTGCACCTCAGTCTCCAACTTCTGCTCTCTGCAACAGTCCTTATGCACCCAAGTCTCAAACCTCTGATTTCTGCAACAGTCCTTCTACACCCCAGTCTCCAAACTCTGCTATCTGCAACAGTCCTCTGTACCCCAGTCCCCAAACTCTACTCTTTTTAACAATCTTTCTGCACCTCAGTTTCCAAACTCTGCTCTCTACAATGGTCCTTCTGCACCTCAGTCTCTAAACTCTACTTTCTGTAACAGTCCTTCTGCACCTCAGTCTCCAACATCTGCTCTCTCTAAGATCCTCCTGCAACCCAGTCTGTAAACACTGCCCTCTGTAACAGTCCGTCTGCATTCCTTGTCCAACCTCTGTTCTTGTAACAGACCTTTTGCACGCAGGTCTCAAACTTCTGCTTGCCACAACGATCCTTCTGCACCCCAGTCTCCAACCTCTGTTCTCTGCAACAGTCTTTCTGCACCCCAGTCTCCAATATCTGCTCTCTGCAACAGTCCTTCTTCACCTCAGTCTGAAAACTCTGTTCACGGCAACGATCATTCTGCAGCCCAGTCTCCAACCTCTGCTCTCTCTAACAATCCTGCTGGATCACAGTCTCCAAACTCTGCTCTCTGTAAGATCCTTCTGCAATCCTGTCTCCAAACTCTGCTGTCTGTAACAGTCCTTCTGCACCCCAGTCTCCAACCTCTGCTCTGTGTATCAGGCCTTTTGCACCCCATTCTTTAACCTCTGCTCTCTGCAACAGTCCTTCTGCACCAGAGTCTCCAAACTCTGCTTTTAGTATCAGTCCATCTGCACCCCAATCTCCAAACTCTGCTATCTGTAACAGTCCTTCTGCACCTCAGTCTACAAACTCTGCCTCTGTCACAGTCGTAATGAAAGGCAGTCTCGAACCTCTACACTCTGCAACAGTGCTTCTGCAAAAAAATCTTAAATCTGTGCTCTCGGCAAGAGTCCTTCTACACCCCATGTCCAAACTCTGCTCTCTGTAAGATCCGTCTGCACTCTAGTTTCCAAACTCTGCTCTCTGTAACATTCCTTCTCTACCCCAGTCTTTAATCTCTGCTTTCTGCAAGTGTCCTGCGGCACCCCAGTCTCCAACCTCTGTCCTCTGCAACAGTTCTTCTGCACACCAGTCTCCAACATCTCCTTTCTGTAACAGTCCTTCGGAAACCCAGTCTCAAAACTTTGCTTTCTGTATCAATCCTTCTGAACACCAGTCTCAAAACTTTACTCTCTGTATCGATCCTTCTGCACCTCAGTCTCCAACCTGTGCTCTCTGTAACATTCCTTCTACACCCCAGTCTCCAACCTCTGCTGTCAGTAATACTTTTTCTATACCGCAGTCTCCAAACTCTGGTCTTTGTAACGCTCTTTCTGCACCCCAATTTTCAACATCTGCTTTCTGTAACAGTCCTTCTACACCTTAGTCTCCAAACTCTGCTCTCTGTAACAGTCTTTCTGCACCTCAGTCTGACACCTCTCCTCTCTGCACGGTCCTTCTGCACCTCAGTCTCCAACCACTGCTCTCTGTAACAATCCAGCTGTATCTCAGTCTCAAACCTCTTCTCTCTTTAAGATCCTAAAGCTACCCAGTCTCCAAATTCTGCTCTCTATAACAGTTCTTCTTCACCCCAGTCTCCAACCTATCCTCTCTGTAACAGGCCTTCTGCAGGCAAGTCTCCAAACTCTGCTCTCTGTAGCAGGCCTTCTGCACCTCAGTCTCCAAAATCTGCTCTCTGCAACGATCCTTCTGCACCCCGGTCTCCAACCTCTGCTCTCTGCAATGATCCTAATGCACCCAAGTCTCCAACCTCTGATCTCTGCAACAGTCCATCTGCACCTAAGTCTCCAAATTCTGCTCTCTGTAAGATGCTTCTGCACCCCTGTATCCAAACTCTGCTCTCTGTAGCAGTCCTTCTGCACCCCAGTCTCCAACGTCTTCTTTCTACAAGAGTCCTTCTGCACCCTGGTTCCAACATCTGCTCTCTGCAACAGTCTTTCTGAACCCCACTCTCCATCATCTGCTCTCTGCAAAGTTCTTCTGCACCTCAGTCTGAATACTCTCCTCTCTGCATCGACCCTTCTGCACCCGAGTCTCCTACCTCGGCTCTCTGTAATAGTCCCTCTGCACCTCAGTCTCCCAACTCTGCTCTCTGTAAGATCCTTCTTCAATCCAGTCTTTAAACATTGCAGTTTATACCTGTCCTTCTACACAACAGTCTCCAATTTCTGCTCTCTGTAATAGGACTTCTGCAACCCCGTCTCCAACTTCGGCTCTTTGTAACAGGCCTTCTGCACCCCAGTCTCCGACCTCTTCTATCTGCAACGATTCTTCTCCACCCCAGTCTCCAACATCTTCTCTCTGCAACAGTCCTTTTGAACCCCAGTCTCCAAACTCTGCTCTCTGTAAGATCCAACTGAACCCCAGTCTCCAACCTATGCTCTCTGTAACAGTCCTTCTGCACCCAAGTCTCCGAACTTTGTTATTTGTAACAGTTTTTCTGCACCTCAGTCTTCAACCTCTGCTCTATGTAACAGTCAATCTGCACCCCAGTCTCTAAAATCTGCTCTCTGCAAAAGTCCTTCTTAACCCCAGTTTTCAACATCTGCTCTCTGCAACAGTTCTTCTGCACCCCAGTCTCCAAACTTTGCTCTCTGCAACGATCCTTCTGGACCCCAGTCTCCAACCTCTGCTCTCTGCAACAGTCCTTCTGCACCCTAGTCTCCAAACTCTGCTCTCTGCAACAGTCCTTCTATACTGCAGTCTCCAAGCTCTGCTCTCTGTAACGGTCTTTCTGCACCTGAGACTCCAATCTCTGCTTTCTGTATCAGTCCTTCTTCACCCAGTCTCCAACTTCTGCTCTCTCTAAGAGTCCTTCTGCACCCCAGTCTCCAACCTCTGCTCTCCGCAACAGTCCTTCTGCACCCCAGTCTCCAACCTCTGCTCTCTGCAACAGTACTTCTGCACCACAGTCTCCAACGTCTGGTCTCTGTAAGATCCTTCTGCACCCTAGTTTCCAAACTCTGGTCTCTGTAACATACCTTTTCTTCCCAGTCTTTAAACTCTGCTTTCTGAAAGTGTCCTGTGGCACCTCAGTCTCCAACCTCTGTCCTCTGCAACAGTCCTTCTGGTAACCAGTCTTTAACATCTGCTCTCTCTAACAGTCCTTCTGTACCGCAGTCTCCAACCTCTGCTCTCCATAACTTGTCCTTCTGCACCCCAGTCTCCAAACTCTACTTTTTGTATCAGTCCTTCTGAACCCCAGTCTAAAACCTCTGCTCTATTTTTCTGCACCTCATTCTCCAACCTGTGCTCTCTGTAACATTCCTTCTGCACCCGAGTCTCCAAGCTCTGCTGTCAGTAATAGTTTTTCTATACCGCAGTCTCCAAACTCTGGTCTCTGTAACTGTCCTTCTGCACCCCAATTTTCAACCTCTGCTTTCTGTAACAGTGCTTCTGCACCTCAGTCTCCAAACTCTGCTCTCTGTAATAGTCCTTCTACACCTCAGTCTCCAACCTCTTCTCTCGGTAACAGTCATTCTGCACCTCAGTCTGACACCTCTGGTCTCTGCACAATCCTCCTGCACCCCAGTCTCCGACCACTGCTCTCTGTAACAGTCCACATGCACCTCAGTCTCCAACCTCTACTCTCTGTAAGATCCTTCAGCAACCCAGTCTCCAAACTCTCCTCTTTGTAACAGGCCTTCTGCACGCCAGTCTCCAAAATCTGCTCTCTGTAGCAGGCCTTCTTCACCCCAGTCTCCAACCTCTGCTCTCTGCAATGATCCTACTGCACCCGAGTCTCCAACCTCTGATCTCTGCAACAGTCCTTCTGCACCTCAGTATTCAACCTCTGCTCTCTGTAAGATCTGTCTGCACCCCTGTATCCAAATCTGCTCTCTGTAACAGTTCTTCTACACCCGAGTCTCCAAACTCTGCTTTGTGTATCAGTCCATCTGCACCTCAATCTCCAAACTCTGCTATCTGTAACAATCCTACTGCACCTCAGTCTACAAACTCTGCTCTCCGCAACAGTCCTTCTGCACCTAAGTCTCCAAACTCTGCCTTTGTAACATTCCTACTGAAAGGCAGTCTCGAACCTCTACTCTCTGCAACAGTGCTTCTGCACCAAAATCTCAAACCTGTGCTCTCTGCAAGAGTCGTTCTACACCCCATGTGCAAACTATGCTCTCTGTAAGATCCGTCTGCACTCCAGTTTCCAAACTCTGCTCTCTGTAACATTCCTTCTCCACCCCAGTCTTTAATCTCTGCTTTCTGCAAGTGTCCTGCGGCACCCCAGTCTCCAACCTCTGTCCTCTGCAACAGTCCTTCTGCACCCCAGTCTCCAACATCTGATTTTTGTAACAGTCCTTCGGCAACCCAGTCTCCAAACTTTGCTTTCTGTATCAGTCCTTCTGAACACCAGTCTCAAAACCTTGCTCTCTGTATCGATCCTTCTGCACCTCAGTCTCCAACCTGTGCTCTCTGTAACATTCCTTCTACACACCAGTCTCCAACCTCTGCTCTCTGTAACAGTTTTTCTATACCGCAGTCTCCAAACTCTGGTCTTTGTAACGCTCTTTCTGCACCCCAATTTTCAACGTCTGCTTTCTGTAACAGTCCTTCTACACCTCAGTCTCCAAACTCTGCTCTCCGTAGCAATACTTCTACACCTCAGTCTCCAACCTGTGCTCTCTGTACCAGTCTTTCTGCACCTCAGTCTGACACCTCTCCTCTCTGCACGGTCCTTCTTCACCTCAGTCTCCCACCTCTGCTCTCTGTAACAGTCCACCTGCACCTTAGTCTCCAACCTCTTCTCTCCATAAGATCCTAAAGCTACCCAGTCTCCAAACTCTGCTCTCTTTACCAGGGCTTCTGCACCCCAGTCTCCAAAATCTGCTCTCTACAGCGATCCTTCTGCACCCCAGTCTCCAACCTCTGCTCTCTGCAATGATCCTAATGCACCCCAGTCTCCAACCTCTGATCTCTACAACAGTCCATCTGCACCTCAGTCTCCAAATTCTGCTCTCTGTAAGATGCTTCTGCACCACTGTATAAAACCTCTGCTCTCTGCAACAGTCTTTCTGCACCCCAGTCTCCACCGTCTTCTCTCTACAAGAGTGCTTCTGCACACTGGTTACCAACATCTGCTCTCTGCAACAGTACTTCTGCACCCCATTCTTTATCATCTGCTCTCTCAACAGTTCTTCTGCACCTCAGTCTGAATACTCTCCTCTCTGCAACGACCCTTCTGCAACCCAGTCTTCTACCTCGGCTCTCTGTAACAGTCCTTCTGCACCTCAGTCTCCCAACTCTGCTCTCTATAAGATCCTTCTTCAATCCAGTCTTTAAACTCTTCACTTTATACCTGTTCTTCTGCACAACAGTCTTCAACTTCTGCTCTTTGTAATAGGACTTCTGCAACCACGTATTCAACTTCTGCTCTTTGTAACAGGCCTTCTGCACCCCAGTCTCTAACCTCTTCTATCTGCATTGATGCTTCTCCACTCCAGTCTCCAACATCTTCTCTCTGCAACAGTCCTTTTGAACCCCAGTCTCCAAACTCTGCTCTCTGTAAGATCCAACTGAACCCCAGTCTCCAACCTATGCTCTCTGTAACAGTCCTTCTGCACCCAAGTCTCCGAACTCTGTTCTCTGTAACAGACCTTCTGCACCTCAGTCTCCAACCTCTGCTCTATGTAACAGTCCTACTACACCCCAGTCTCTAAAATCTGCTCTCTGCAAAAGTCCTTCTGAACCCCAGTCTTCAACATCTTGTCTCTGCAACAGTCCTTTTGCACCCCACTCTCCAAACTCTGCTCTCTGCAACGATCCTTCTGGAACCCAGTCTCCAACTTCTGCTTTTTGCAACAGTCCTTCTGCACCCCAGTCTCCAAATTCTGCTGTATGTAACATTCCTTCTCCACCCCAGATTCCAACTTCTGTCCTCGTCAACTGTCCTTCTGCTCCCCAGTCTCCGAGATCTGCTCTCTGTAACAGTCCTTCTGTACCTCAGTCTGCAACCACTGCTCTTTGTAACAGTCCTTCTACACCCAGGTCTCCAACTTCTGCTTTCTGTATCAGTCTGCCTGAACCCCAGTCTCCAAAATCTGTTCTCTGTATCTATCCTACTGCACCTCAGTCTCCAACCTATGCTCTATGAAAGAGTCATTCTGCACGCCAGTCTCCAACCTCTTCTCTCAATAACAGTCCTATACCGCAGTCTGCAAACTCTGCTCTCCGTAACGGTCCTTCTGCACCCCAATTTCCAAACTCAGCTTCCTGTAAAAGTCCACCTGCACCTCAGTCTCAAACCTCTGCTCTCTATAAGATTCTTTAGCAACCAAGTCTCCAAACACGGCTCTCTATAACAATCCTTCTGCGCCCCATTCTCCAACCTCTCCTCTCTGTAACAGGCTTTCTACACGCCAGTCTCAAAACTCTGCTCTATGCAAGGATCATTCTGCACACCTGTCTCCAACCTCTGCTCTCTGCAATGATCCTACTGCACCCCAGTCTCCAACCTCTCATCTCTGAAACAGTTCTTCTGCACCTCAGTCTCCAACTTCTGCTCTCTGAAAGATCATTCTGGACCCCTGTCGCCAAGCTCTGCTCCTTTCAACGATCCTTCTGCATCCCATTCTCCTACCTCTGCTCTATATAACAGGACTTCTGCACCTCAGTCTCCAATCTTTGCTCTATGCAACAGTCCTTCTGCACCCCAGTCTCCTACCTGTGCTCTCTATAAAAGTCCTTCTGCACCCCATACTCAAACCTCGGCTCTTTGAAATGATTCTTCAGCACCCCAGTCTCTAACATCTGCTCTCAGCAATGATCTTTCTGCACCTAAGTCTCCAACTTTTGCTCTCTTCAACGATCCTTCTGCATCCCAGTCTCAAACATCTGCACTTTGTAACAGTCCTTCTACACCTCAGTCTCCAAACTGTGCTCTCTGTAAGATCCTTTTGCCACCCAGTCTCCTAACTCTGCTCTCTATAACAGTCCTTCTGCACGCCAGTCTTCAACCTCTGCTCTCTTTAACAGGCCTTCTGCACCCCAGTCTCCAAACTCTTCTCTCTGCAACGATTATTCTACACCTCAGTCTCCAAATTCTGCTCTCTGTAAGATCCTTCTGCAACCCAGTCTCCCAACTCTGCCCTCTCTAACAGTCCTTCTGAACACCTTCTCCCAACTCTCCTCTCCGTAACAGGCCTTCTTCACCCCAGTCTCCAAAGTCTGTTCTCTATAAGAAGCCTTGGTCACCCCAGTCTCCAACCTGTGGTCTCTGCAACAGTTCTTCTGCACCCCAGTCTCCAACCTGTGGTCTCTGCAACTGTCCTTCTGCACCTCAGTATTAAAACGCTGTTCTCTGCTACGATCCTTTTGCACCTCAGTCTCCAACCTCTGTTCTCTGCAAAAGTCCTTCTGCACCCCATTCTACAACTTCTGCTCTCTGCAACAGTCCTTCTGAACAACAGTATCCAACATCTGCTCTCTGAAAAAGTCCTTGTGTACCCTAGTCTCCAAACTCAGCTCTCTGCAACAGTTTTTCTGCACCCCAATTTCAAACTCTTTTCTCTGTAACATTCCTTCTGCACCCCAGTCTCCAACGTTTGCTCTCTTCAATGGTCCCTCTGCACCCCAGTCTCCAACCTTGTTCTCTACAACAGTTCCTCTGTACCGCAGTCTTCAACCTCTGTTCTCTGTAAGGGTCCTTCTGCACCCCAGTCTCCAACCTTTGCTTTATGTATAAGACTTTCTGCACCACAGTCTCCAAACTCCGTTCACTGTAACAGTCCTTCTGCACCTCACTCTGCAACCTCTTCTCTCTGCAACAGTCCTTCTGCACCCCAGTCTCCAACTTATGCTGTCTGTCAGTTTTTCTGCACACCTGACTCCAACCTCTGCTCTCTGTAACAGTTCTTCTATACCGCAGTCTCCAAACTCTGGTCCCTGTAAGGGTCCTTCTGCACCTCAGTCTCCAACCTCTGCTCTCCGCAACACTCCATCTGCACCCCAGTCTCCAAACTTTGCTCTCTGCAACAGTTTTTCTGCACCTCAGTCTCCAACCTGTGCTCTCTGCAAAAGTCCTACTGCATTCCAGTCTTCAACCTGTGCTCTCTGTAAAAGTCCTTCTGCACCACAATCTCCAAACTCTGCTCTCTTTAAGGATCATTCTGCACCCCAGTCTCCAACCTCTGCTCTCTGCAACGATCCTTCTGCACCTCAGTCTCCAACCTCTGCTCTCTGCAACACTCCATCTACACCCCAGTCTCCAAACTTTGCTCTCTGTAACAGTTTTTCTGCACCTCAGTCTCCAACCTGTGCTTTCTGCAAAAGTCCTACTGCACCCTAGTCTTCAGCCTATGCTCTCTGAAAAAGTCCTTCTGCACCACAGACTCCAAACTCTGCTCTCTTTAAGGATCATTCTGCACCCCAGTCTCCAACTTCTGCTCTCTGCAACGATCCTTCTGCACCCCAGTCTCCAACGTCGGCTCTCTGTAAAAGTCCTTCTGCACCCCAGTCTCCAACCTCTGCTCTCTTTAAGGATCATTCTGCACCCCAGTCTCCACCCTCTGCTCTTTGCAACAGTCCTTATGCACCCACGTCTCCAACATCTGCTCTTTGCAACAGTCCTTCTACACCAGAGTCTTCAACTTCTGCTCTCTACAACAGTCCTTCTACACCCCAGTCTTCATACTCTGCTCACCCCAATGATCCTTCTGCACCCAAGTCTCCAAACTCTGTTCTATACAACAGTTATTCTGCACCCCAGTCTGCAACCTCTGGTCTGTGTAATACTCCTTTTGAACCTCATTCTCCAAACTTTGTTCTTTGTAAGGGTCCATATGCACCCCAGAATCCAACCTCTGCTTTCTGTATCCATCGTTTTCCACCACAGTCTCCAACCTCTGCCCGCAGTAACAGTCCTTCTGCAACTCAGTCTGCAACCTCTGCTCTCTGCAACAGTCCTTCTACAGCCCAGTCTCCATCCTCTGCTCTCTGCAACAGTCCTTTTGCACCACAGACTCCAACATCTGATCTCTGAAACAGTTCTTCTCTACCCCAGTCTCCAACCTCTGCTCTCTGTAACAGTCCTTCTCTACTGCAGTCTCCAACCTCTGCTCTCTGAAAGGGTCCTTCTGCACCCGTGTCTCTAAACTCTGCTTTCTGTATTAATTCTTCTGCACCTCAGTCTCCAACCTCTGCTCTCTGTATCAATCCTTCTGCACCTAAGTCTTCAAGTCTGCTCTCTGTAACAGTCCTTCTGCATCCCAGTCTCCAACCTCTGCTCTCTGCAACAGTCCTTCTGCTCCCCTATCTCCAAACTCTGCACTCTGTAACAGGTTTTCTGAACCCCAGTCTCCAACCTCTGCTCTCTGTAACAGTCCTTATGCACATCAGAATCCAAACTCTGCTCTCTGTAAGAGGCCTTCTGCACCCCAATCTCCAACGTCTGCTTTCTCTTACAGGCCTTCTACAGCCAAGTCTCTAAACTCTGCTCTCTTTAACAGTCCTTCTGCACCCCAGTCTCCAACCTCTGCTCTCAGTATCAGTCCTTCACCCCAGTCTCCAAACAATGTTCTCTGTAACAGTTTTTCTGCACCTCAGTCTTCAACAACTGCTCTCTGAAACAGTCCTTCTGCGCCCCAGTCTTCAACCTCTGCTCTCTGTAACAGGCCTTCTGCACTCCAGTCTCTATAATCCACTCTCTGCAACAATCCATCTGCATCCCAGGCTCAAACGTCCGCTCTCTGCAAAATTCCTTCTGCTTCCCAGTCTTCAAACTTTTCTCTTTGTAAGATCCTTTTGCACCCCAGTTTCCATACTCTGCTCTCTGTAACATTCCTTTTGCACCCCAGTCTCCAACGTTTGCTCTCTGCAATCATCCCTCTGCTCCCCAGTCTCCAACCTTGTTCTCTACAACTGTTCTTCTGTACCGCAGTCTTAACCTCTGTTATATGTAAGGTCCTTCTGCACCCCGGTCTCCAACCTCTGCTTTCTGTATCAGTCCTTCGGCACAACAGCCTCCAATCTCTGCTCTCTGTAACAGTCCTTCTAAACCTCACTCTGCAACCTCTGCTCTCTGCAACAGTCCTTCTGCACCCCAGTCTTCAAACTCTGCTCTCTGAAACAGTCCTTTCTCAGCCCACTCTCCAAAATCTGCTTTCTGCAACAGTCCTTTTTCACCCGGTCTCCAACCTCTCCTCTCTGTAACAGTCCTTCTTTTCTGCAGTCTCAAACCTCTGCTCTCTGTCACCGTCCTTCTGTACCCCAGTCTCCAAACTCTGCTTTCTGTATCAGTCCTTCTGCAACACGGTCTCTAACCTCTGCTCTCTGTAAAAGTCCTTCTGCACCTCAGACTATAAACTATGCTCTCTGCAACAGGCCTTCTGCGCCCCAATCTCCACCTCTACTCTCTGCAACAGTCCTTCTGCACCTCAGTGTCTGAACTCTGCTCTCTGTGAGATCCTTCTGAAACCCAGTCTCCAACCTCTGTTTTCTGAAATGGTCCTTCTGCACCCCAGTCTCCAACCTCTGTTCTCTACAACACTTGTTTTGCACCCGAGTCTCCAACCTCTGCTCTCTGTAACTTTCCTTCTGTACCGCAGTCTCCAAACTCTGTTCTTTGTAAGGGTACTTCTGCACCCCAGTCTCCAATCTCTGCTTTCTGTATCAGTCCTTCTGCACCACATTCTTTAAACTCTGCTCTCTGTAACAGTCCTTCTGCACCTCAGTCTGCAACCTCTGCTCTCTGCAATAGTCCTTCTGCATCACATTCTCCAATCTCTGCTCTCTGTAACAGTCCTTCTGCACCCCAGTCTCCAACATCAGCTTTCTGCAACAGTCCTTCTCCACTTTAGTCTCCAACCTCTGCTCTCTTCAACTGTTTTTCTGCACCTCAGTCTCCAACCTGTGCTCTCTATAAAAGTCCTACTAAACGCAAGTCTCCAACCTCTGCTTTCTGCAACGATCCTTCTGCAACTGAGTGTCCTATGTCTGCTCTCTGTAAGAGTCCTTCTGCACCCCAGTCTCCAACTTCTGCTCTCTTTAACTATCCTTCTGCACCCGAGTCTCCAACCTCTGCTCTATGCAACAGTTCTTCTTCACCAAAGTCTCAAAAATCTGCTCTCTGCAACAGTCCTTTTACACCCCAGTCTTCAACTTCTGCTCTCTGCCACAGTCTTCTACACCCCAGTCTCCATACTCTGCTCGCCCAAACGATCCTTCTGCACCGCAGTCTCCAACCTCTGTTCTCTACAACAGTTATTCTGCACCCCAATCTACAACCTCTGCTCTCTGTAACAGTCCTTCTATACCGCAGTCTCCAAACTTTGTTCTTTGTAAGTGTCCTTATGCACCCCAGTATCCATCCTCTGATTTCTGTATCTGTCGTTTTCCACCACAGTCTCCAACCTTGGCCGCTGTAACAGTCCTTCTGCAACTCAGTCTGCAACTTCTGCTATCTGCAACAGTCCTTGTACACCCCAGTTTCCATCCTCTGCTCTCTGCAAAAGTCATTTAGCACCGAAGACTGCAACATCTGCTCTCTGAAATAGTTCTTCTCCATCCCAGTCTCCAACCTCTGCTCTGTAACAGTCCTTCTGTACTGCAGTCTCCAACCTCTGCTCTCTGTAAGATACTTCTGCACCCCAGTCTCCAAACTCTGCTCTCTGTGACAGTCCTTCTGCTCCCCAGTCTTCAACCTCTGCTCTCTGCAACAGTCCTTCCTCACCCCAGTCTCCCAAATCTGCTCTCTGCAACAGTTCTTTTTCACCACAGTCTCAAACCTCTGCTCTCTGTAACAATCCTTCTGTACTGCAGTTTCCAACATCTGCTCTCTAACGGTCCGTCTGCACCCCAGTCTCCAAACTCTGCTTTCTATATCAGTCCTTCTGCACCCTGGTCTCTAACCTCTGCTCTCTGTAACAGTCCTTCTGCACCTCAGACTTCAATCTCTGCTCTCTGCAACAGTCCTTCTGTGCCCCAATCTCAAACCCCTGCTCTCTGCAACAGTACTTCTGTACCTCAGTGTCCAAACTCTGCACTCTATAAGATCTTTCTGAAACCCAGTCTCCAAGTTATGCTTTCTGTAATGGTCCTTCTGCAAAACAGTCTCCAACCTCGGTTCTCTACAACACTTATTCTGCACTCCAGTCTCCATCCTCTGCTCTCTGTAACACTCCTTCTGTACCGCAGTCTGCAAACTCTGTTCTTTGTATTGGTCCTTCTGCACCCAAGTCTCCAACCTCTGCTTTTTCTATCAGTCCTTCTGCACCCCAGTCTCCAAACTCTGCTTTCTGTATCCGTCGTTCTGCAACCCAGGCTTCAACTTCTTCTCAATGTAACAGTCCTTCTGCACCCCAGTCTTCATCCTCTGCTATCTGCAATAGTTTTTATGCACCCCAGTCTCCAAACCCTGCAATCTGCAACAGTCCTTCAGCACCCCAGTCTCCAAACTCTGCTCTCTGCAACAGTCCTTCTGCACCCCAGTCTCCAATCTCTGCTCTCTGTAAGAGTCCTTCTGCACATCAGTCTCCAACCTCTGCTCCCAAAGAGGCCTTCTGAACCCCAGTCTCCAAAATCTGCTCTCTGTAACAGGCCTTCTGCACCCAAGTCTCTAAACTCTGCTCTCTTTAACAGTCCTTCTACACCCCAGTCTCCAACCTCTGCTCTCAGTATCAGTCCTGCAACCCAGTCCTCTAACACTACTCTCTGTAACAGTTTTTCTGCACCTCAGTCTTCAACAACTGCTCTCTGCAACAGTCCTTCTGCACCCCAGTCTCCAACCTCTGCTCTCTAGAACAGTCCTTCTATACCCCAGTCTCCATAATCTACTCTCTGCAAGGATCCTCTGCACCACAGTCTCCAACGTCTGCTCTCTGAAACAATCCTTCTGCACCCCAATCTCCAAAATTTCCTCTCTGTGAGATCTCTCTGCACCCCAGTGTCCAAACGCTGCTCTCTGTAACATTCCTTCTGCACCCCAATCTCTTACGTTTGCTCTCTGTAATGGTCCCTCTGCACCCCAGTCCCCAACCTTGTTCTCTACAACAGTTCTTCTGTACCGCAGTCTTCAACCTCTGTTCTCTGTAAGGGTCCTTCTGCACTCCTGTCTCCAACCTCTGCTCTCGGTAAAAGTCCTTCAACACCTCACTCTGTAACCTCTGCTCTCTGCAACAGTCTTTTTGCACCCCGGTCTCTAAACTCTGCTCTTTGTAACAGTCTTTCTTCACCTCAGACTCCAACCTCGGCTCTCTACAACAGTCCTTCTATGCCCCAATCTCCAATCTCTGCTCTCTGCAACAGTCCTTCTGCACCTGAGTGTCCGAACTCTGCTCTCTGAAATATCCTTCTGAAACCCAGTCTCCAATCTCTGCTTTCTGCAATTGTCCTTCTGCACCTCAGTCTTCAACCTCTGTTCTCTACAACACTTATTCTGCACCCCAGTCTCCAACCTCTGCTCTCTGTAACTTTCCTTCTGACTGCAGTTTCCAATCTCTGTTCTCTGTAAGGGTTCTTCTGCACCCCAGTCTCCAACTTCTGCTTTCTCTATCAGTCCTTCTGCACCACATTCTCCAAACTCTGCTCTCTGTAACAGTCCTTTTGCACCTCAGTCTGCAACCTCTGCTCTCTGCAATAGTACTTCTGCACCCCAGTCTCCAATCTCTGCTCTCTCTTGCAGGCCTTCTACAGCCAAGTCTCTAAACTCTGCTCTCTTTAACAGTCATTCTGCACCCCAGTCTCCAACCTCTACTCTCAGCATCAGTCCTGCACCCCAGTCTCCAAACAATGCTGTCTGTAACAGTTTTTCTGCACCTCAGTCTTCAACAACTGCTCTCTGAAACAGTCCTTCTGCACCCCAGTCTCCAAAGTCTGCTCTCTGTAACAAGCCTTCTGCACTCCAGACTCTATAATCTACTCTCTGCAACGATCCTTCTGCATCCCAGTCTCCAATGTCTGCTCTCTGCAAAATTCCTTCTGCACCCCAGTCTTCAAACTTTCCTCTTTGTAAGATCCTTCTGCACCCTAGTTTCCATACTCTGCGCTCTGTAACATTCCTTCTGCACCCCAGTCTCCAACGTTTGCTCTCTGCAAACCTCCCTCTGCACCCCAGTCTCCAATCTTGTTCTCTACAACTGTTCTTCTGTACCGCAGTCTTCAACCTCTGTTCTTTGTAAAGGTCCTTCTGCACCCCAGTCTCCAACCTCTGCTTTCTGTATCAGTCCCTCTGCACTACAGTCTCCAATCTCTGCTCTCTGTAACAGTCCTTGTGCACCTCACTCTGCAACTTCTGCTCTCTGCAACAGTCCTTCTGCACCCCAGTCTTCAAACTCTGCTCTCTGAAACAGTCCTTCCTCACCGCACTCTCCAAAATCTGCTTTCTGCAATAGTCCTTCTCCACCCCAGTCTCCAACCTCTTCTCTCTGCAACAGTCCTTCTGCACCCAGGTCACCAAAGCCTGCTTTCCGTATCAGTCCTTCTGCACCCCAGGCTCTAACCTCTGCTCTCTGTACCAGTCCTTCTGCACCTCAGTCTCCAACCTCTACTTTCTGCAGCAGTCCTTCTCCAGCCCAGTCTCCAACCACTGCTCTTGGCAACAGTTCTTCTGGACGCTAATCTCTAACCTCTACTCTCTGCAACAGTCATTCTACACCCCAGTCTCCAACCTCTGCTCTCTGTAACAGGCCTTCGGCACCTCTGTCTAAAACCTCTGCTATATGTAACAGTCCTTCTGCACCTCAGTCTGAAAACTCGGCTCTCTGCAACGATCCTTCTGCACCTCAGGCTCCAACTTCTGCTCTCTGTAACAGTCCTTCTGTACCTCAGTCTCCAACCTTGGCTCTATGTAAGATCCTTTTGCAACCCAGTCTTTAATCTCTGCTCTCTGTAACTGTCCTTCTGCACCTGAGTCTGCAAGCACTGCTCCCTGTAAGAGGCCTTCTGCACCCCAATCTCCAACCTCTGCTGTCAGTAACAGGCCTTTTGACCCCAGTCTCCAAACTCTTCTCTCTTCAATGATCCTTCTGCACCCCAGTCTCCAACCTCTGCTCTCCGCAATATTCCTTCTGAATCCCAATCATCAAACTATGCTGTCTGTCAGATCCTTCTGCACACCTGTCGCCAATCTCAGCTGTCTGTAACAATCCTTCTGTAAAGCAGTCTCCAACCTCTGGTGTCTGTAATGGTCCTTCTGCACCTCAGTATCCTACCTCTGCTCTCTGCATCACTCCATCTGCACCCCAGTCTCCAAACTTTCCTCTCTGCAACAATTTTTCTGCACCTCAGTCTCCAAACTGTGCTCTCTGCAAAAGTCCTAATGCACCCCATTCTTCGACTGTCTGTAACAATCCTTCTATAAAGCAGTCTCCAACCTCTGGTGTCTGTAATGGTCTTTCTGCACCACAGTCTCTAAACTCTGCTCTCTTTAACGATCCTTCTGCACCCCAGTCTCCAACCTCTGCTCTCTGCAACGATCTTTCTGCACCAAAGTCTCCAACGTCTGTTCTCTGTAACAGTCCTTCTGCACCCCAGTCTCCAACCTCTGCTCTCTTTAACTATCCCTCTGCACCCCAGTCTCCAACCTCTGCTCTATGCAACATTCCTTCTGCACCAAAGTCTCCACCATCTGCTCTCTGCAAGAGTCCTTCTACACCCCAGTCTTCAACTTCTGCTCTCTGCAATAGTCCTTCTACACCCAAGTCTCCATACTCTGCTCGCCCCAACGATCCTTCTCCACCCCAGTCTCCAACCTCTGTTCTCTACAACAGTTATTCTGCACCCCAGTGTCCAACCTCTGTAACAGTCCTTCTGTTCCGCAGTCTCCAACATTTGTTCTTTGTAAGGGTCCTTATGCACACTAGTATTCAACCTGTGCTTTCTGTATCCGTTGTATTCCACCACAGTCTCCAAACTCTGACCGCTGTAACAGTCCTTCTGCACATCAGTGTGCAACCTCTGCTCTCAGCAGCAGTCTTTCTACACTCCAGTCTTCATCCTCTGCTCTCTCGAACATTCCTTTTGCACCACAGACTCCAACATCTGTTCTCTAAAACAGTTCTTCTCCACCCCAGTCTCCAACCTCTGCTCTCTGTAAAAGTCCTCCTGTACTGCAGTCTCCAACATCTGCTCTATATATCTTCTGCACCCGAGTCTCCAACCTCTGCTTTCTCTATCAGTTCTTCTGTACCCAAGTCTCCAACCTCTGCTCTCTGTATCAATCCATCTGCACCTCAGTCTCCATTTCTGCTCTTTTCAACGGTCCTTCTGAACTTCAGTCTCCAACCTCTTCTCTCTGTAACAGTGCTTCTGCACCTCAGTCTATAAACTCTGCTCTCTGTAACATTTTTCTGCAACCTAGTGTCCAAACTCTGCTCTCTGTAACAATCCTTCTGAATCCCAGTCTCCAACGTCTACTCTCTGCAACAGTCCTTCTGCAACCAAGTCTCCAAATTCTGCTCTCTTCAACAGTCCCTCTGAACCTCAATCTGAAAACTTTGCTCTCTGAAACGATCCTTCTGCACACCAGTCTCCAACCTCCGCTCTCTGTAAGATCCTTCTCAAACCCAGTCTCCAAAATCTGCTCTCTGTATCAGTCTTTCTGCACCCCAGTCTCCAACCTCTACTCTCTCTAACCATCCTTCTGCACCCTGTATCCAAACTCTGCTCGCTGCGACAGTCCTTGTGCACCCAGTCTCCAATATGTCTCTCTGCAACAGTTCTACTGTACCTAAGTCTGAAAACTTTGCTCTCTGCAACAATTTTTCTTAACCCCAGTGTTCAAACTCTGCTCTCTGTAACAGTCCTTCTGTACCTCAGTCTCCAACCTCTGCTCTCTGTAAGATCCTTTTTCAACCCAGTTCTTAAACTGTACTATCTGTAACTGTCTTTCTGCACCCCAGTCTCCAAGCACTGCTCTCTGTAACAGGCTTTCTGCACCCCAGTCTTTAACCTCTGATGTCTGTAACAGGCCTTTTGACCCCAGTCTCCAATCTCTTCTCTCATCAACTATTTTTCTGCACCCCAGTCTCCAACCTCTGCTCTCCGCAACAGTCATTCTGCACCCCAGTCTCCAAAATATTTTTTCTGTAAGATAATTCTGCACACCTGTCTCCAACCTCTACTCTCTGTAACAGTCCGTCTGTACAACAGTCTCCAATTTCTGCTCTCTGTAAGGATCCTTCTGCACCTCAGTTTCCAAACTCTGCTCTCTGCAACAATCCTTCTGCACCGCAGTCTCCAAACTTTGCTCTCTGTATAAGTCCTACTGCACCCCTGACTCCAAACTGTGCTCTCTGTAAAAGTCCATCCTCACGACAGTCTCCAACCTCTGCTCTCTCTAAGGATCCTTCTGCACCCCAGTCTCCAACATCTGCTCTCAGTAACAGTCCTGCTGCACCCCAGTCTCCAACCTCTGCTCTCTCTAACCATCCTTCTGCACCTCAGTCTCCAAACTCTGCTCAATGCAACAGTCCTTCTGCACCAAGTCTCCAACATCTGCTCTCTGCAACCGTCTTTCTACACCCCAGTCTCCAACCTCTGCTCTCTGCATCAGTTCTTCTACACCCAAGTCTCTATACTCTGCTCGCCCCAACAATCCTTCTGAACCCCAGTCTCAAACGTCTGCTCTCTGCAACAGTCCTTCTACAATCCAGTCTCCAAACTCTGCTCTTTGCAACAGTCCTTCTACACCCCAGCAACACTTCTACACCCCTTCTACACTCCATACTCTGCTAGAGCCAACGATCCTCCTTCACCCAAGTCTCCAAACTCTGCTCTCTGTAACAATTCTTCTGTTTCGATGTCTCCAACATCTGTTGTCAGTAAGTGTCCTTATTTACCCCAGTATCCAACCTCTGCTTTCTGTTACAGTCGTTTTGCACCACAGTCTCCAAACTCTGCCTTCTGTATCAGTCCTTCTGCAACTCAGTCTGCAACTTCTGCTCTCTGCAACAGTCCTTCTGCACCACAGTCTTCATCCTCTGCTCTCTGCAACAGTTCTTTTGCACTCCAGTCTCCAACCTCTGCTCTCTCTAACAGTTCTTCTGTACTGCAGTCTCCAACCTCTGCTTTATGTATCAGTCCTTCTGCACCCCAGTCTCCAACCTTTGCTCTCTGCAACAATCCTTCTGCACCTCAGTCTCCAACCTCTGC